>NC_080049.1:6295563-6473063 GCF_026212465.1 Amaranthus tricolor | reverse complement strand
TAGGATGAGATGTTAGAAAGTAAAGCTGGCTCATAGTAAGCTTTCAACTGATGTAAACTGGTTTCAAGAGTGATTTTTAACTTGGCTTATGTTATTGATTTCACATTGTTAAATCGCAGTTACTTTACGGGATGACCCAATTCTTTTGACATGCCAAAATTTGTCAGAAAGTTACACTGACTTAGTGAATTACGCAGGTCATTAGTTGCTAATCTATCCGCTGCCAACTGCTACGACGTTGAGCATTTGAAGAAACCTGAAAACTGGGCATTGGGTATTATCTTCCATCCTTTTCTGTCGTATCAATATTGTTTTGCTTTTATTTTGCAACAATTTGAAACTAACTTGCTTGTAAATCTGATAGTCGAGAAGGCCAAGTACTATTACATTGCTGGCTTTTTCCTTACTGTATCTCCGGAATCAATTCAATTTGTTGCAGAACATGCAGCTGCAAATGACAAGGTATTTTTGGCTTCCACTAAAATTTATCGGATGATAATGAATTGCTTCTGATAAGATATTGTTGTGCTGTATTTCAGTGTTTCATGATGAATCTCTCTGCTCCATTCATCTGTGAATTTTTCAAAGATCCCCAGGAGAAAGCTTTGCCGTGAGTTTCTTTTTTTATGTTTTTGTTGTGGAATCAAGATTGGGAAATGTTTGTAACGAAATAATGGTGAATTTTGTTTCTGTGCTTTTTAGATACACAGATTTTGTTTTTGGCAATGAAACGGAAGCAAGGGCCTTCTCAAAGGCTCATGGTTGGGAGGTAAATTTTACTTTCTATTTTAGTAATGTGTTGCAAGTTGCAAGTTGCAAGTATTAATCTGATGAGTCTTATTTGCCATATATAGATATAGGGGGTGAGATTCATAAGAATGGTGCTTAAAATAAAAAGGATAAAAACATTATACACCCTTATTTTTTTATAAGATTAAAAATATAAGGTCAATATGGAGCGAGAAAAGCTTAAGTTGTTAGGGTCACTGTGTTGTTAAAAAAGGTAATTTTGAGAAATGTTCATATATATATATATACTATAACGAACTATATCAAAATAACTCATTGAATCATATGACCTTATTTATGTGAAGATGCAAATAATATTTGCTATCAAGGGTAAATTGACAACAACCTCTTTGTTATCACTAACAAGGGTAAGGTTGCGTACATCTAACCTCCCAAACCTCTCATAAATGGGAGCCATTTATGGCATTGGGGTAATAGAATGTTGTATATATATTTTTTTATAGAGTACTCTTTCCTAATGAGTTTGCCACTGTGACATTTCGAGTTTTTCAGTTTTTGTATTGAATGAAGGGAGAGAAATTAAATTGTGATTGATATTAAAGGAGAGTTGAAATGTACGAATATAATTAAAAGAAAGTAGTAAGATCTATTTCCAAACAAGAAAACGAACAAGTGGAAATGAGGCAAATTGAGAGTTACTTAAGTAGTATATATTTCATATATGATGAACCATATTTTCTTTACAGACTGAAAACGTGGAGGAGATTGCGGTAAAGATTTCCCAGTGGCCCAAAGTATCAAATAAACGCAAGAGAATAACCGTGATTACTCAGGGTGCTGATCCCGTTGTCGTTGCGGAAGATGACAAAGTGAAGACATTCCCTGTACCATTGTTGCCCAAGGAAAAGTTGGTTGATACCAATGGAGCTGGTATGTTTTTATACTTCAGAATCCTTAATAGCTTTGGCATTTTCGTATATTAATAGACAGTAATCGCCCTTCGTGTTATCATGACATTCGCTTTCTCGTACAGGCGATGCTTTTGTAGGAGGATTCATTTCCCAGCTAGTTCAGGGAAAACCTATTGAAGACTGTGTGAGAGCTGGTAACTATGCTGCAAGTGTTATCATCCAAAGGTCAGGCTGCACTTACCCTGAGACACCCGACTTCAACTGAGCAACCTTCATCGGTTTTTCCCTTAATGCATTTATTACAATAATATTTTTGGAATGAGCGTTTAAAAAGCGATTATGATGAGTCATTAATGATTAATATCGGGGAACTAATTATGTAGTCGATCTCCCCAGTAGCATGATCATTATATAGAACGTTGTTATGCAGGTTAATATGCTATGTATCAAGAATCTTATAGATGGTATTGGATCATCCACGAAATAAAACAGGAAAATATGGCTTGCTGGTATACTGGCACAGAAAGTTTTACCCAGATCAATGTTTTTTGGGTTTGGTAATGGCACGTTCGATCTTTAATATTTTTTGAAAATATGCGTCGTTTCGTGACGATGTAGCATTATATTAGGTGTTTAAAATAGACCTGATGATCAGATATTTACGCGACTTTGTAACCGAACCGACTTGACCTGACTTTAAAATAAATTTTAAATTATGTAAAAATCATTGTAGACACGACATTTCGAGTAAGGCCTATCTTGAAACGCAAGATGTGCCTTTGCATATTGGCTTACTAGGAGTGGCTGCAAATTGGAATAGCGGATCCAATCTTATTCCAAAAATTTGGATAATTGAATTTTTGAATAAGAACTATTTTGAAAGGCAAGCTGTGTCGTTAAGTAGTGAACCTAAATAATATATAGAAATATATATAATAAAAGGCACAAATATATATATTTTGGATCAATAAATGTGTAATTATATATTGATTGGTAAAATTTACACTAATCATACAACTAATTAAGAGTTTTTAAATTCCACATGACACTCTTACTCTTTCAAATGCGCAATTAAATGTCAAGGTTTAAGTAGTTTAAATATGTCTAACTGTAAATTAAAGTACAACTAGGATAAAAAAATTATACAACTAATTAATATAGTTGCCTAATTCCACATGGTACTCTTTCAAATGCCCACTAAATGTCAAGGTTTAAGTGGTCTAAATATGTCTAAGTATAAATTAAAGTACAATTGAGATAAAAAATTAAGAAAAATAAAAAAATAAAAAAGGTATTTATGACAGTATATAGATAATTATGAATGCTACAATAGTTTTAAATTGATATTATTTAAAAAGAAATTTGGTAATTCAAAAAATATTTAACATATTAAAATATTTGACACTTTAAATTTTAAAACTAACCATTAAAGAATGGCTATTTAAAAAAATTATCAAATACGAAAGTGATACTATTTTAATTGTCAAATATGACAATCTTTTAATAATTGAGAGATTAAATTGTTTAAAAATAATTTAATATTAACCAAAAATAAAACATTTAACTGACAATAATTATAGCATACAAGGAAATATAGAAAAGAAAGATATTAATGACAGGTAGATGTGATTGCTAAAATTTGCAATTACTTTGATTTGATTAGGTAAAATATGTGATCGCACTCAAAATGTAAACCTCTAATTATTAGTTGAAATTATATTTAAAAATTCTATTTAAAAAATATATATAAATATTTATTTTATGGTGAAATATATATGTACGTTTATTTGCAAAATTATATACATATCAAATCGTAAAATATTGAATTTGGAATCTGATTACGATAATATATAAGTTAACCATTATTTATAAATCTAATATTCACATATGTCGATGCTTAAAAACTCGTGTATTGCACGGATTTCCATACTAGTAGTCTAATAAAAATATAGTCACCATAGATAGCACAAGTACTAGATAGTAATTAACAAATTTAATAATCAAAATCATTAATTGTTAATAAATAAAAAGTTTTAGATAAATTTATTACCAAGCAAACACTTCTCCTTCCCTCTCCTTTAAGGAGTACGAATATGATATATATGCTATCTTTTGTTCTCCCGGTTTGATTTATGCAGAATACACTCCTTTATCGATGACTTTTATCGATGTCTCAAGACGCAAATTATTTCTCTTAATTTGATTCTTTCTTAATTTTTACTCCAAACCGATGTGTAATTAACTCCTTTTGATTCAAAAGGTCTTTAATATAGTATAAATTGCATTATAATGAGCTGAACAAGGAACATCACATCTGTGAATCTCTTTGTAGAGAATGCTTCTATGTGAAGTAGGATTTAAAGACCCAGTTTCTTAACAACGTGTCAAAACGGGAAAAACAATTTAGATAATTATGAATTATACAATTTTTTAATGTCAAATTGAAATTAAATAAGAATTAACTTTTATTATTAACGTCTTAAAAACAAAGCATGTTAAATGTCTACAATTGCAACAAGATAGTAAACAATCAAATCCAATGTCCCACATGCTTAGTTCCTATAGACTGAGTATGACTATCATTCTAGGCACAGGTGGACGTACATTATTACAATGGGCAGCATAGACTACCTATTTTTTTAAAAAAAATAATTATACTAGTGACATTTGACTTTTTTCTTACAGCCGTAATATATAAAATAAGCTTGAATGATGAATAGTGTTAATAACCTTAATGCTACGAGTATTTCAGAACGGAGAAAGTATTTCACTAAGTCATTCTTTGATCTTGTTGTAACTTATAACTTTGTATAATGCAGTGCGGATGACATATATCGCCCTTTTTATTTTATAATGGCAGTGGCATGTAATTATTATTGCGATATTTTACTTACAGGTTAATTTAGAGTAGTGAAAGATAATTGGGTTGCTCATTTTACAAACAAGACTCTGTTGAATTGTTTTATTAATTTACTTTAACACATTGGTGCTACCCATTGATTTAAAATTCTGGATCCATTACTGATTCTAGTTATGATTAAAGCAGTGATTTAAAATTCTGGATCCACTACTGATTCTAGTTACGAGGAAATGCTTTAATTAATGAATTTGTAATATACGCATCATTATGGAACTTGCACAACTTAACATATGTCTTCTCATTCGTATACAAGTTGAAGAATGTTATGCTGCTCCTACTCAATTTTTTGTATACAAAAAAATTCCTCTTTATTTTTAAGAAAGCAAAACGCTTGACAGTCTCATTGTTTAAAGTTTGAAAACCTTTCTGAATTCAATTGATCTTCAAAAGCTCTTTACAAAAATCTAATAAATAAAGCGGCTTTGATATTTATATGACATGTCTCATAATCATGATATGCAACAATCGAAAGAAGTATCCTAATGTATTTGAGCATTATATTTTGTACAATACGATGAAATAGTATATAATCAATCACTACTAACTTTTTCTTGAAAAAACAATATATTTCCGTCCTTTCAGTATTCAATTTGAAAATCCTTTTGACCGAATGGATTTTATCTCATCCCGAAAATCAACCAAGTAACATACTTTCTTGTTGAATATAAAATCCATTTTGGGCCTCATGACCTCAACCCATTCTTTTGAAATCACTATTTCTAAAGCTTCTTTGTAGTTAGTAAGTTTCTCAATAAATTTAAAATCCCATTTCGAAGTTGTTCGCCATATAAAAATCAATATATATCTTTTACACATGGCTAAAGCTTATTATACCTATATGAGGGAACAAAAAGAGAAGTTTTCTTACCAAACTTAAAATCCTTACATGGATTATCTCCAATTAGGGCGGTAGGAGGTTCATTAACAAAATGCACCATGTCCTGAGCATTTCACGTGTGGAGGCCTGTTAATTATAAGGTGTTATCCTCGTCTGTTTGGTGCTTTTCTTAAATCTCTTTTAAGTTAAATATTACGTGGGTCTTTGGGGTATGCCTTTTGTAAATACTTCTTAACCCACTTAGGTCATTCTAATCTATCATGATGCATTGTATTCTCTCTCAATTTGAGATCTTAACCACTCGCCTAAATACTTAATGTAGTGTTTGGGAGTAAATATTTCATTTTAGATTATGGATTTTAATAATGAAATTGTAAATGAAGAATTTGAGAATGACAAGGTTTGGGTAGTCATTCTCAAATTATCAACTTTAACTACTTTAAAAACAATAGTGAAATTTAATTCAAATCCAAATTTAAAAATTTTTGATTTGCCAAACAAAAAATTTGAACCAATTTTAAATTTTTAAATGAAATTATTGTTCCCAAACATAACAAAGAGAATTTTCAACTCTTGATAAAAACCTTCGTGATAGTTTCTCATTGAGTTCTTGGTCTTCAACAATTAAGAGCACAATCTAAACATAGGGAGAACATAGTCTACATTGACCGAACGTTGTCAAACTTTAGTGTTGTTTGATTACTTGATTGTAATTTTCTTGCCTAAAATCTCTAATTTTTTGATATCGAGTTTGATCCAATCCAAGGACACTTACCATTGATCTTGGACAATTCAAGATTAGTTAAACATCCTTAAATCCTTATTCATAACATGAAGAGAAAAAGGTATTAGATCCTTTATATTAGCCAATATATTATTAGTAAAAAGGAAGGGGGCCAACCCATCTCATGTCATTAAACTCATAATCTTCAATACTTCCTACTCCATGATTTGTTTTATGAGTTCCAAGTTCCTCGTCAATTCATTGATGTTTTTTGACTTAATTAAAAAAATAGTTCATTACATCCAGGAATTAATTTGGTGGTCAAGTACCAACCTTACCTAGCTTGTCATTGATAACAAAGATATTATTTTCAATTAATCCTTAATAATAACAAAAATGATCAATAACTTTAAATAATTAAGAAGTGCACATGATTTGATGATTCATTGTATTATAGTTATAGTCTAATATAATTCAAAACCAAAGCAACATAAATTTTTGGCTCTATCGAAATAAGGGACATAATATGGTAGACTTCATCTGCGAAGCCTAAGCATCGTAAAGGGTTGTTCATGCTAACCTCTTTTCTCACAAGTTACTTATGGTAGGCTTTGATCTTGTGATTAGAGGTATTCATTCGAATTATTAAACTAATTTCAGATTCAGTGTTTCAAGTTAATTTAAAATTAGATTTTGTGTTCATATTGATTTTCCAATTTTAAGTGGGGTTAAATCGAATTTAATTATGAAATAAAGAAAATATCAAATCATCAGATTTTTAAGCACCGCTACTTGTTAGTTGTGATTAACTAGAGGCCATCCTAATTCCTAATTTATGTATGTCAATTAGAATATGGTTTGGTTACCCAAACTTTTTACACGCGCATGGTCAAATTGCTTTGCACGTAAATGATTTCCATTCATATGTATGCGACTGTTTCACCGCCTCCTTATATTCATGCACAAACAAAATGTGTCAGGGAAAGTAGAGTCAATATGTCCTCGAAGTATAACCAAAACTCTTGCATAAATAAGCGTTTTTCCTATTTCGTTGGCGTCATCTACTTTCACAAATTTCCCCAACACACAAATATTACTTGGTTTTTCCTTAACCTAAATTGGGATTGTTTTGATTCCTTACTTTAACCTTACTTTAACCTTACTCTCACCGTCTTCTTAAATTTATATTATTTTTTGTTTTAATCCGTCATATTTAATTTACATAATTTTTATTTTTGGACAATGATCCACCACTTTTTTGATTCTCATCCATATATTTTAACTCTTTTAAAATCATCCACACAATTTATTTTCTCTTTCTATTTATTATTATTTTCTTAAAAATAACCCAATTTACCTTTGATACAAATCAGAGGACGAGGAGGATAGAGTAGTAATGGATTCCCATTTCTTGATTGCAAAGATCAAAGTAATGTCCAATGGACACAACTCAAGGTCAATTCGGTTTCTACCTTCTAAATTCATGAAACTTATAAACTACTTTTTCGGTGTTAATTTACTTGCAATATTTGTTTTTTTATACAATTTAATGTACTTATTTAATCCTCAATATCTTTAACTATGCATAAAAAAAATATAAAAATTTGATGTTTATAATCTTTGCAATGAGACGAATCAAACAAGATCTCGCTTGACTATATTTTCACTTATAGATTAAAAAACTAATTACAAATTAAGAGTGATGAATGAATTGTGTCATTTTTCACAATGTTGCAACTAATATGGAACGGAGGAAGTAGATACCTTTCCTACTAGTCCTAGGGGTGTTCACAACCGAATACCCGGTAATTCGGGTACTCAGAAAGCCGGGTATCCGGTAATTCGGGTACTTGTTTATTCGGCCCATGTCTCGACGCGATTAATCCGGGTACCCTATAGTTGAGTACCCGGATTAATCAGATCGGGACACTGGGTACCTGATTTAATAATTTAAATTTAATTGTTGATACCAAAACTGCCACCAATAAAATTAATTCGGATTGCCATTGAAAATATAAATAATTATTGAAATAATATCAAAGCTCTCAATTTCTTAATTGAAAAAAAAGATATAAATAAAACCACAACAATTAAAAAAATTACACAAAGTTGAATTATGGCACACAGTAACACTCAATAGCGCGAGTCTGCTATATTACCATTGTTATTTATCATTTATCAATTATGTGTTTATTCATTCATTTTGGTTCATTGTCCATAATTCTTAATCAACAGTGGCAGCTATTATTAGTCTATTACCATTGTGAATCATTATGTGGTTTTGAAATGAAAAATCCAAAGTTGTCATTTACATAATTAAGCTAGATAGGTTTCCTTGGGTCAACGGGTATCCGCGAATAAATAATAAGTGGCCCATGACCCGACTAGATTGAGACGGGAAAATTATTTTTATAAGAAAATGGACCTGTCATTTTAGCAGCGGGTCATCGGGTCATCGGGTCGGGTATTTTGAACAATCCTTACTAGTCCTATTAAACAAATCATAAAGTCGAGTGAGGTTCGAGTTCGGATTATATAAATACGGGTTAAAAACCTCTGAATCTAAATCTAACCGATTTAATTAATTGGGTTGAAAATCACAATCTAGACTAACAGATCTGATCAACTTATTTTCAACCCACTTAACTCATTTACATATTATATACTTCCTCCATTCCATATTAATTTCAACAAATTAACTTTTGTACTATTTATCATTATATGGTAATTTATATATTTCGGCTATTATACGAGAAAAAATATAGTCATATGAGATTTTGTTTTATTTGTCTCGTTGCATATTTTAATAATATCAAATTTTTATAAATTTTGGTTACGTATAATTCTAGATATAAACGATTCGAAAAACGCATTAAATTGTGCAATAGTATGTTTGGTGCAAATATTTTAGAAAGGAGGAAGTACAAACTTAAATATTTGACAAGGTTGTTTGACCTATTTATTAATAATGATTTACTTAGATAACAAACTAAGCAAATTATAAGTCATAGTTCATATTTTAGCAACTCATAACTAATGAGCAAATGTTTTAGATTTGAACTTGCGATTTTTACATCAAACTTGCCAAAGGTTTATGATCTAAAGTGTAAACTACGGAATAATCAGTATTTGAAAATCAGATATCTAGTTGACATCACAATTGAACGCATGCAAATAAGTGAATGAACCAAGAAAAAGCCCTAAAATGAAATGAAAAGTCAGCGACACAAATATATTTGTTTATTATAGAGTTTTCTGTTTAATTTTAAGATGTTTAATATTCATTGCATTTTTATTTTTGAAAATTTCACATGGTGATCTTGAGGTTTTAGATTTTTCACGTGGTAAACAAAATTTTAAAAAAATTCACACGGTAACCATGAGTTTTACTGATAAACCTCGTTTTTACCTTCTATTTGGGCATAATATTAATTAACTATTCCTTGAGTTCGGTTCATTTCCATTGTGTTTGGTTGGTTTTACGCCCTTTTGTAGGATAGTATATTTGTTGCTCGTTTTTGCAGAACGATCATTTATTTTTGAGTTTCAAAGCCGCTGAAGAAATGAGGCCAATAGACGAAAATGAGTCCAACCCAAGTAAAGCAAGAAGCATCGCTCATGGAAGGGCTCACCTAAGGGCAAATGGAGGTCAACTCACTTGGGTTTTGATGGATATTTTGATGTGAGGCAAAAATTGGGTTCGTTAGCTTCGAAACGACTGGTCACACGTCGAATTCGGAGTTCTAACGAAAAAGTTGTGATTTTTCCAAAATGGCAACGATTGATCAACATGAGCTTCGAAGACAGCAAGTGGAATGATCGATCGTTCCATGTGGAATGACCACTCGTTCACCATACACGCGTGCTAACACCAAGATTTAAAAAAAAAAAAAAAAAAAAAAAAAAAAAAAAAAAAAAAAACTGCTACAGGGTATCAAACCTGCGACCCCCAGAACACATGCAAATAGGGATGGCAATTCAATCCGAATCCGACCCTAGTCCGACTCGATCCGAGGAAAATAATCCGATACGACTCAGAGGAAAAGGTTATCCGACTCCAACTCCGACTTCACGATCCGAATCCGAGTTAGAGACGGACCGGAGTTGGACCTTATTAAAAATTCGACACTCCGACCCGATTCCGACGCTAAAGGAAATCCGACTTTGAATTTGACTTTTAACCCAATGTTTTGTTTCCTTTAAAACTCTAGATGTGACTAATTCAAGCTCGCTCTCATACTAATTGTAATTTTCGATTTTGAAAAACTACTTGGTATTTTTATTTAGATCAATCAATCAAAATACGACAAATCAGATCAAGAGAAATAAAATACGCTAAATCAAAATGCGAGAAAATTTTGTTAAATTGTAGTATTAGGAATATTTCTCATGTTAAACTTGAACTCAAAGTATATATTTTTTTGTTAAATTGTATTTGAAAAATATATTTTGTTAACTTCGTATGCTTTAAATCATTAGTACAATATCACAAGGATAAAGTTTGATAATAATCAGACTCCGTTGGAGGTCCGAGAGTCCGAGTCGGGGCAAACTTGGAGTATGCATAATCCGACTCCGAGTGGAGGTGGACTGAAAAAAAAAGTTCGACTAAAATCCGGAGCAAAGTCAGAGTATGTATAATCCGAGCCGAGTCCGACCCAATGCCATCCCTACATGCAAAGCCTCTAACCAACTGTGACAACATTTTCTTTGTGTTATTGTACAGGCCCATCTTTAACACGTATTAAGAGATATTACCAGGCCCATCTTTTTCAACGAGTTAAACCCACAAAATAGAATTTCGTGAGCAGCAGCCAGAAAACAAAAAGGCCGGCACAACAACATTTTTTAATCCTTCATTTCTTTTTATCCCTCTTTACTCTTATAAACCCTAATTTAATTTCTTTATTTTTCTTGTCTTTATTTTAATTTTCTTAACCAAACTTTATTTTATTGTTTAATCTAGTTAATTACATTTATTTCTTAGCTTTTGTTGGTAATTATATCAAGTTTTCAAGCCACACTCATGGAGGTTGGGAGTTCATTTTTTGTGGGTTTTTATATTTTTATTCTCCAATCATCTTCATCTTTTGTAGGTATCTTTTAATACTTCTTGAAAATGTTTGCCAAAACCGTTACGATGCTAAGAACAATACAAACAACAATGAACAAAACAACGTTTGACAATGTAAACTAATCAAAAAAAGGACACAAAGATTTAAGGAGGTTCACCCAATGATGGCTACGTCCTCCATGGTGTGTAGTTTCTGTTTATATTATATCAAATATGTATAAACAACACTTCTCAATGAAGAATTACAATTGAGTAAGAGATAGAAACAAAAGGCTATGTGTTTGGCTTAGGGGTTGTGTTTGATGTGTGAGTATGAGAGCTCTATATATAGTACTAGGTACATGAATATCAATAGCTCACTTGAATACATAGTTAATATTGAGTAATGAATACTATGAAATAACTCCAAGGATTTGAAAGGTCGAAAACAAGCATCCCATGCACATCAGAGGAGCCGCTCGACCGGAACAGGGAGCTCGCTCGGTCGAGCGACTCGGTCGAGCGAGTATCAGCTGCATTATGGAGCATTCTGTCTGACCGCTCGACCCACCAATATAGTTCGCTCGGTCGAGCGGGTAGGTTGAGCGACCTTACTGCTTCCTCTGTCAGAAGTTTGATCGAGCTTACAATAAATCAAACCCTTTCATTTTCTTCATTAATCTTCATTAACACCCATTATTCTTTATGAATACTCTCCACATAATTACACCCATTTGGATTCCACAAACCAAGAGTCACACACATGAATTCATCCTTTTAATGTGCACTCAAGTCACACATACCATTCATAACACTTCTTCTTAGATATTATTGATAGTTTGTTCATGTTTTTATGCTTGTTTGTGGTTTTCACCATTGTTGCTCAATAGCTTAATTATTTGGGTTCTTGTGTTTGTTGATTATTTAATATCTTATTATATTATCCATTATGGTGTTTTTAAGCATTGGAATGAGTAGTGAGTAGTTTTCTGGAGTTGGGGTTAACTCAACCCCTGTGATGACTTTATGATAATGAAACTTTAGTTCATTTTGGGTTGATTAAATGTTTAGATAAGGGGTTATTATACACATTGGCCAAAAATTGTCATGATTGCTTCCAATATACCAATGAGAGTTGGATTTTGAGTAATCTAATCTTGATCAATGGATGAAATCGGGTGTAAGGGATAAATGAGGATTGAACCTTGCATTCACCCTCTCATCTAAGGGTTTTGTCCTCCACCTACGAGAGTAGGAAAGGATGAGCAAGTAGCGGATGATTTATAGCCCAAGTCCTTCATCTTCACTCACGAGGGTGAGGATGGTGAAGAGCTTGGAGGCAATCCCAAGCCCGATCAAGGATCAAATTGCTCTTCTTAGTGTGATTCCCTAACCTTTAATGACCCTTAAGAAGTTAGAATATCGCCATCAAATAGTCGTCATGAATGAGTTAACCCGACCTCCTTTTTTTTATCATTGACTGTTAACACTTATTTCTTTTTCATATCTTTTTGGTTTTGTCTTCAACAACTCGCTTTTATATCCGACTAATACGCAAAGAAAATTACATACCCTTGCTCCTTGTGTTCGATCCGTATGTGCTACAACACCGTGCAATTGCGCTAACTAACTCATTGAGATAAATTTGTGTGAACATTTACCAAATTGTTCCACTGTAACCTTTTTGCACATAAAACGTTAGCAAACGTTAATTTCAAAGCTTTAAGGCTGCTGTATCACCATTTCAAATTTCATCAATTTCAACCTTTTTCCCCAAAACATAAATGTTAACTCACCATTTCATGTACTAGATTAGCATTTGAGGGGAAAAATGTGATTTTGATGAATGATGGTAGATTTAGGGTTTATGTTATAAGAGAAAAGGTTGAAACTGATGGATTTTGAAAAAGTAAATCGCATAAATCGTCGTACAACATCTTTACAGTTTCGAAATTAACATTTGCTAACGTTTTATGTGCAAAAAAGTCACGATAAAACAATTTGGTAAACCTCAAGGTTATTGCATGGATTTGTTAAAAGTTTTGGTTACCACGTGGAAAAGTCAAAACCTCAGAGTTATTACGTGGAATTTACCTTATTTTTTTCTAGGCTTTAACTTTACACTTGTAGTTTCTGAGGCTCTCCCTTCTATTTACCCCAAATACCGTCTCATTTTCTTATTTGGTTAAGTCACTCTTAATATCTCATTTCTATTTTGGGTATGTTAAATTTACCAATTTACTCTCACTAAAGTTAACTTTTTCACACTTGTACATCTATTAACCTCACTTTACCCCTATTAAAATTTAAAAATACTACACTTTTTTCTTTCATATGTGGTCTCATTTGAGCACTTAAAAAAAGAAAAAGTCAAATGAGGCACATTGAGTGAATAGGAGGGAGTATTTGTTTTGTATACACTACGAAAAATATATATTTTTAAAGAAGTTAACTTCAGTTTATATTGATTGACTTGACTCGAAATTAACACATTTAATTAAACAAGTTATACATACAACTTTGTTTCAGGATAAAAATTTGGAAAAATGACATGCTGTAAATAATCCCTACTATTAATTATTTATACATAATATAACCTTTTGACGTTTGTTGCTCATAGCACCCGCACCAAAAAAATGACATGCTACTGCTGGTCAAGCTAACCGTTGCAACCTTTCTTGTTGCTTTTTATATTTCTGCATTCATCTTTTTCCTTCTAACTTAATTCCCCATTTTTAACCCTAAAATTAGGAGAGAGAAAATCTTATTTCACTTTTTAATTTTCTTTTTTTCTTTTTTTTTGCAAAAATAAATTTCCGTTGTTCTTCAACATACAGGAGAGGTTTAAATTTGAATAATGGAATAACCACTTAGTGGAGTTGTGTCAGTGGATATATCACGACAGTTTTTATGAATAACCAAAGATTTTGTTTTGTTTTTTTTTTTAATCTTTTTTTAAGTATTAAAATTTTAAATTTATTATTATATGACTCCCAGTTAGCACTAAACCAAACACCAACACTAACACCATTTTAATAATTAATCACCAAATATAAAACAACACAAAACAAACCACAAGGCACTATATCAGGTTTTGAAAGGAAATAAATTTTAAAAATAAAAAATTTTCCGAATTTTTCATAAAAAAAACCATGTGTTGAGGAACAAATGTTGTATCCCCATCCTTCCTCCACCTACTCTTCTTTTTCTTCAAAATTTATATGATAGAGAATTCTCAAATGAATACTTTCTTTTTAATGTCCTAAAAATGATTTTGTATTGATGTTGTTTTTGAATTAGAAAACATTGTTCAATAGAAATTGAAACAAAATAAAAGTTTGTAAAAAGTATATAGAGTGTGTTAAAAAACATGAAGTTAAATTTTGTGAATTTGTATGAATCAGTAAAACAAATTCTAAAATAAAATTGTAAACATCCTTTGAAACGATACGAAATAGAAAGTAAGAATCATTTAAAAGGTGAAGAAATCTTTAAATACTACGAGTTTTTCAAAATGGTTGAGTATGTGTGCAACGCAACAAACAATAGTGATTACACTTTTACAAGATTAAAATTTTAAATTTAATTTTTATCGGCTACTCTTTTGTGAAATCGTTTCTTAGTGGAGTAACTTTAAAATAAAAAGTTCATATTCTAATTTATATTATTTAGGTTATAGATGTTTATGTATAAACGCAGTTCTTACTTGAGACCGTCTTTACAAAAGACATCTTAAGTTTGGGCTAGCGCAAATTTTAAATTAAAAAAAAATAACTAAACTTTCTAAACAATATTTTTTAACTTTCATTATCAGTTTTCTTTTTTCTCTTTCCTAACAAAACTACTCATCTTCCTTTCTAAAATTCCATTTGTGGTTTTTAATCTCTATCTTCCTCTCTCAAACTTCATTTTTGTTTATTCTCTATTTATCTTCTTCAACATTTGCAAAACCATCAAAGTTATGTATTTATACTTCATCATTTTCGCTTTTAAAGCTTTCATTTTAATTTTTTTGGGTTGATTGTGTTATTTATTAGTTGGATTTACAATTTTCTGATTTTTTTTTAAATTAAGCTGCATCATAGGTATAAATAGTAATATTGAAAAAGACAATAATGTCTAATGTTTGGGAGAAATTAATAAAAACAATTGTGGTTATAACATAATATATTGGGGGTTATAACATAATGTATTTGTAATTATCACATAATATATTTGGGGTTATAACCATAATATATTTGGAGTTATAACATAATATAGTTGAGGTTATAACAAAACATATAATTGCGTTATAACGTAATAGATTTGGGTTTATAACAGTACATATTTGTGATGTAATACTACAATATTGATACTATAATAATACAAGCAAATATATTATGTTATAAAATCTCAAATATATTAAGTTTTAATTCCAAATATATTGAGTTATAACCCCAAATACATTATATTATAACCACAAATATATTCTGTTATAACCCCAAATATATTATTTTAACCCCAAATCATAAAAATTAGCCATAATGTCATCTTCAACATCACTGTTGTACACTATTGTTAAACCTTAATTTTAAAAAAAAAAAATGAAAAAATTTGATTTATTACTAAATGATGTTTTATTTTGCTTGGGATTAGGCAGTTAATTAGAAAACTTTTCATCTTCCAAAAAGAAAGCAGTTTTCTACAAATTTTTATAAAACGACAGTTTTTTTTAAAACAAAATTTTTTTTTAAATTAAGATATTTACTAAAGAAGAAAAGTGGGCTATGCTCTTAAAGGCCATTTTTAGAAAAGACAGTCTCTCAAGAAATAGCTTGATGTATAAAACACATCTCATAATGTTATTTGTAAAGCTTCACACACATATATATACTCGTTAAAGAATAATCCTTTATTAAACCTAATTGATTATTGAGTCTCTTAAATTGATACTAATCATATTAAATAAGGAACTAGATATAGAATGTTGTACTTAAAAATCACTCAAAGTGCAGTGTACTTCTTTTTACTTTCTTTATGTTATATGCTTTTCGTACAACAATAATTCAAAAACTTTAATTTTAAATAGTTATTGAGTAAAAATTTTTACCAATAAAAACAACATTCAATAAAGGCATGAAATATTGATCACAAACACAAGTGATCCACACATTTTCAACTAGTAAATAAATTGAGTTCCACCAAAAATTAATATGCAAGTGCAATGTCTTTTTTATTAATTCATGCATGAAATAACATGAGAATTAATTTAAATTAAGAAATTCAAAGATAATATCTAAATATTTCCTTTTTATTTTCCATAAAGCATTAAATTGGATTAATGAAACAAACCATGGAAATTAAAGGTAGGTATATATTAGCTAAGATAAAATAGGAAGGGAAGCACCTAAATTCATCATCAAAAGCCTAGATTCATCCATAAGACCAGGACTTAACCTGAACATAAGAATACAGAATTCCATTTGACTAAGGGCCCCATCTCCATCAAGATCTCCTTCATTAAGCATGCATAAAAATTCATCATCTCCCATATCATTTAAACCCAACAAAATTGAGTTCCTTTTTAAGCTCTCAAACGTTATAACCCCTTTTTCTACGTCCATTAATAGAAGAAATCCCATGCATAGCTCACATATGAATGCTTCTGCCCCTAATCTTGTAATCATCGATGGAAAATAGTCCTCGAAATCGAGATTAGTATCGATTATTACCATATTTTGGAAACAAAACACGTTTAGGTTAATTATAACCGAGATAGATAGACAAACAGATAGATATCGATCGAAAGAAATGAAATAGTAAAAAGATTGTTGATTGTTTGAATTTTTACTAGAAAGTAGTAGTGTGAGGATAATTATATATATTATTACTAAATGACAATTGGAGATAATAATAATAATAATAATAATAATAATAATAATAATAATAATAATATAATAATAATAATAATAATAATAATAATAAATAAAAAATATTGATTGTAGGAATCAGGAAGGATTTTGGTGTGGTATTTAAGAGGATACAAGGGATAGATCTCTCCTTCCTGGAAGTTGCATAGCATAATTATAAGTAAAAAAGTCGTTATCACGGGTAGCGTTTTATGTGTCTTTTAGTTGATTTATCATTCGCATGTTGACAAATACATGTACATCTGAAATTAGTGTCAATCTTTGTACTGTGTACGATTATATTTCTATTCAAGCTTTTTATGGGACCTAATGTTAATCAAAAACACATTTAATTTATTATGTTGTTGCTAGTATTTTTAATTAATATATATATTCTTCATAACATAACTAAAAGATTATTATTTATTTAAATTTTTAATGATTTGTTAAGCCATTGGCACAGGTTGGCTATGGCCCACCCTCAAAATTTACCCAATAAGTTTATATGACGTTATTGATTTGCAACTTATTTTTATTTTGTGTTTTAATTGAAACTATTTATTATCAATGTAATTATATTATCAAATACTCTGAATTTGGGTAATTTTAGACCCCTCATCTAAAACTGAAACCACTTCAAATAGAAAACGAAAACATCAAATAACAAAAAATGAATTACTAAATTACCTTAAGAAAATTACATTGTGTAATACTAGAATCGCCAGTTTGTTTATTTGTTTTAATTTATAGAAACTTTGTTTATTTATTAAATTCATGTATATGTATACTAGACTATTATGTTAATTAACTTATGTTTAGCATTAAAAGTTGTTACACTCCTATGCTTAGCTTAATTTATTTATTTGATTACCTATCATCGTGTATCCTTAATGCACCTAAAATTATCAAAAACTTAGTGCAATCTCTATTTCATATATTGAATTCCTTCCTAATATTATCGTCACTTGGCTAGTGCACAATCTTCAGTTACTTGTTTCACTAGCCTGTTTGCTGAGAAATTAACTCCTATTCGACCTATTAATAGTCATAATCAAAGTCATTAATTTAATATTCTCGCACAAAGTTAATATCACTATATCTGTGCATACTGTATCCATACCCTTCAAAGAGAGGGCAAAGAGTAATTAATATGCGCAACCAATTAACCCCCTAAGAAAGAGAGACCTATAATAAAGAGATAAGTGACACTAAGACCGCATGATAAAAGTTACCTACAAATCACAACACAAGTTGAGCTAGGGTTGAGCCATTATAATAGAAACTACAGAAATAATTAACAAAAATAAATTAAGTTACAATATAAATAGCTAAAATTTAGGATAGAAAGAGGTAAGTAGAAGGAAACAATCAAAAGTCAAAGACACGAATTTGGCGCCTCCAACTACTCCCTCCTATTACCATGTTAGAACCTTAGAAAGGTGCGACTTACGCAATTCGATCTTTATTTGCTCTTCCCATGTTATTTTGAATTTACCAAGACCTCACATGCCCTCCAATATGAGGCTTTGCACCATTCTCACAGGTGCATTGACAGTCTTTTTCTTTACATGTCTAAACTATCTTAACTTGTTTTCATGCAATTTTGTTGATAATGGGGAAGCATGTAACCACTCTCTTGGTTCCTAATTCTGTCAATTCTTGTGTGCCCATACATCCACCTAGCACACATCTGCATCTCTGCTACGTCCATTTTTTGTACAAATGAATTCTTAATGGGCCAACATTTTGTTGTGGCGTATAAAAATGCCAGCCTGCTGATTGCAACTCGGTAGAATTTACCTTTTAGTCTATGGGTTACTTATTATGCAACACCCTACAACACCCTAGTGGCCGCTCTTCACCTAAGGCAACCTGTTTGTATTTAATGAGCTACATCTTCAACAATCTTCCCATCATTCTAGATATATATAATCAATCTTAAATACTTAAAATTGATCGTACTTGCGACAACATCTTCTCAAATAGTAATCTCAGGGTCACTATCCTGATCTTTCCCACTAAAATGCATCTCAATATTTTATTTCCTACAATTTATATACAACGCTCAACCTTTTAGAATTACCCTTACTCCTCTAATTTGTGTTAGCCTCCTTTCTAGTTTCTATTATAGCCCAATATCATTAAAAAAAGACATGCACCACAACACAGTTCTCATATAGATTTGGAGAGCTATTTTAGGAACGGTTTTGTTATTCCAATTGATTTCTAGATGCTAGTCGTGACTCCATCATATATGCCTTGTATTTCCTCAATATATGTCTCTAAAATACCCTTAGCCTCAGGGCTATCGCAAATGATGACATGCGGTCACTATCATAAACCTTTCGATAAACACCAAATGTAAATTCTTTTTCTGCTCTTTATACTTCTTCACCAACCTCCTTAAAACATGAATAGCCTTAGTATTACATCTCCCAAACATAAAACGAAATCAATATTCTCTAATATTATCTCTTTTTTTATTTTTCTCTCTATATGCCAAAATCTTAGGAAAACAAAAGATTTGATCTGATTGTTTAGACTTTTGATTTTCTCAACAACTCGCATATTTAAATGATTTTAGTTAGTTTAAAAAAAATACCTAGACTTTATTTGGAAAGGGTCCAAGTTATAAACTCACTAGAGGCACCAACATATAGAAGAAATTTTAAGAAATTTTTAAGAAAATTTTGTTTAAATGTATTTGTAAAAAGAACAACAAAAAATTTTCATTTCTCCAATACTAATATTGGAAAACAAATCCTTTTGTAAGTAAGTAACTTAGCTATAATTAATACTTGTTCTCCCATACTTTTTCACACTGTTCTTTTTCTATTATTCAATCCGATAAAGATGTTTGACACTTGCTCTATACCACGAGAAAAAGCTAGACTAATTTCAGCAGTAAATAGACATCTAATTGAGTTTCATGTTTCTTGTGTCAACAGGTTTTATGAATAGTTTATTGACAGTTTTCACATTCGAGAAATTTGCCAGTCTTTTCTCACTAAGTACTTTAAGACTCTATTTTAATATTATAATTGGTTATTCTAAGATTGTAAGTGATCATTAAAATGTTATAAGTGTTCACTTTGAGAGTCATCATCATCATCATCATCATCATCATCATCATCCTACTCAGTGTCTCCCGCTCATAGAAAACTAAGGACTGAGTCTGGGGAGGGAAAGACGACAACAACTCTTACCCATAAAGGAGAGCGCGGCCAAAGGAATCCCCCGGCTCGAGGAAGATAAAGATACGTAGGTACACATAAAAGATAACTTAAAGGCCTATAAATAAATAAAGGAGAACCCACTACAAAAAGAAAACAAAGTGTAACACCCTCAGAATAGGTCGAACCTTTGAAAACACCCTTTATGAAAAACATGAGCCAAAACCTACTCATGGGAGTGTTACCGCCACATCTATTTCTAATAAAATAAATGTAAAGCTTAACAACTAAGAAATAACTTAATAACTTTAAATCCAACAAAGGGTCTTACAACATAAGAAAAGACTGAAACGTAATCTGTATCCATATAAAATTTAAACAACTTAAGGTAAAATTTAAACTGAAATACGACTCTAATAAAACTATGTTTCTAGGTGATCCTCAGTCCACGATTCCCACGCAATCAATAACCTGCAACATAAGAATGCAAGAAAAAAAACAAGGGAAAAACTCCCAAAATTAGGAAATTGAGTAATTCCAACTCCATCCCGTAAAACGATTAAGTTTGAAAATGATTTAAGAAAATACAATATAATCAAATTGAAAATAATTTTAGAAAATAATATATAGCTGAGTTTAAAAGAAAACAATTTGAGAAAACAATATATATAATATCACATAAACCAATTTATTAATTTGATATTTGATAATGACAAACACATAATCAATTTTTAATTTGAGGGAACGAGAACGCCAATAGGCCGAGGCTTTACCCCTATACCTACTTCATCAAGAGGTCGTTACCCCAAATAATTCAAGGCCAGCAGAGTAGTCTCAGGGAACCCTAGTGTGCACACCCCTTCTACTTGGATCACAACAAATAGAAGGAAGACCAAACATCGTATCAAGCATCAGAAATAATAATACCTGTCGGCAGCTATACTAACCAAACAGGACAACCTGTTCATCACCCTTATACTTGGATCACAACAAATATAAGAGCTTCATTCTCCTCGTGTTACACTTTACGTGATTTAATATATTTTAATAATTAGTCGCATGCATACAAACATAAAATCACACATACATTATACATTTTATTTTATAATCATAGGTTTTCCCAAGAAAAATATATCTCAAGAATATTCAATTGCAATATTAATATCTTAATATTTTTCTCCCAAATTCAATCGCATTTAAAATCATTATTAAAATAACAATATAACTTTCATCAAAATAATAATATTATAAGTATATCTCTTTCAAATTAAATCGTATCTAATTTCGTTATCGAAATAATAATATAAATTTTATCAAAATAGTAATTATAAATTCAAGTTTGACAAAAATAATAGTAGATATAATTTGAGAATATATAAAACATAATATCATACAAAATAATGTCATATAAAATCATGCATTCTATTTAAATATATTAATTATCACTTAGCACATAATATTAATGGGATAGTCCTAATTAGATGGACATTGAGAATTACCTTGTCATGCGATCCTAGATAACGTACGCTCTTAATAATCTCTGTCTACGAATCCGCTGTCTTTAATATCGAAATCTTGCGTTTTCTTGACTGAATTTTAAGCAAATGGGAGATGGAGGAAGTAGTTTGTATGAGAAAAAGGAGGTGTGAGTAATAATGTGAATGAATTAAGGGTAATTGGTTTAATTTATAATAAGTAAGTGAGGTTAGTTATAAGATTTAGAGGAAGAAGTAGGAAGTTATATGTTAATGGGGATTTATTTTATTTTATTTTATTTTATTTTTTATTATTTTTAAAATTTATTTATTTATTATTATTATTATTATTATTATTATTATTATTTAAAAAAAACGGATGTTACACAAAGAACTAAAAGAAAGGAAACGAGAAAAGCAAGAGGTTAAGGACACTAAAAGGTACACCACTTTGAGAGTATAGATGTATATTGAGTCAACCCAATAAAAATAATATCACTATGAAACCGTTTAATTTGAGAATTTGTGTAAACCGTATAGATAACGGGCCTACCACTAGAACATTACAAGCAGAATTGAAAAGAGAAGTTAAAAAGGAAGAGTAGAGCGGAGGTAGAAAGTGATCTTGTAGAAGGGGAAAAAGTCATGGTGAATAAGTGGTGTACTATAGCAGGTTTGAAGTAAAGGCGAGTTCCAAAGAATCAAGAAACTGAAAAACTTCGAAACATAAACATATGCCAAAGAAAAGACAAAAAGAAAAGAGATGTAGGTCGAGCCCATTTAATGTAAATATTACATTGCTTGTTTTCTTCCTTTGATCATAACCTGACAAGAGTTTAGCAATGGAGAACTGTTATTTACTCCCTTCAATTTTTTTAAGTAAAGCAGATAATATTAGCATCAAAAATATTAAAATAAGTTAGTCGTAAAAATGTGACCATAAACATTATGAATGATAAAATAATATTAGTGAAAAACATGTGGAGATCATAGGCACTATAAAAAGATAAAATAAATTTAGTGAAAAGTATGTGTAGGCATTATAAGCATTATAAAATATTAAAGTTATAGTAATCTGACTAATTATGTCTAATATATAATCTATAAATAGAAATATTTTTTATGAGAATAACAAATAAAACTGGTGAAAATAAAAAACAAAAACATCAACTTAATTCCAAATTACCTTTACAAATTACATACTAGACTTTTATGTTCATTAACTTATGTTTAGCATAAAAGTTGTACTTTTTAAAATGATAATTAAGATTCCTCAAGTGTCAAGTATTTCAATTACATACCAAACTAATAAAAACCCTTCAAATTTATTTGTAATTCTTTTAAATATGTATCTTACGTATATTATCGAATAAAACTCCTTTTCCTAGCTTAATTTGTTTGATTACCTATCATCGATCGTGTGTTCTTTATGCACCTAAAATTATTCAAAACTTGGTGCAGTCTCTATTTAATATATTCCAAATCCTTCTTAATATCATTGTAACTTGGCTAGCGCAATTCAGTCTTTAGTTACTTGTTTCACTTGCCTGTTTGGTGAGAAATCAAATCCTGTTTAACCGAATATTACATAATTATAGTCAAAGTTATTAATCCAATATTCCTTCATAAAGTCGGAGTCGAGCGAAAATAACAAACATATCATATTCATACCTCTCTAAGGAGAAGACAAAAAGGAATGCACACAACCAATTGAATCCCCAAAGAAAGAGAGATTCATCAAAAAAAAAAAAGAAATGAGTGACACCAAGACTGCATTAGAAAAGTTACCTACAAATCATAACACAAGCTGAGCTAGGGTTGAACCATCAGAATCAAAATTACAGAAATAAGTAACAAATATAAATTAAGTAAATGATATACATAGCTAAATAGGACAAAAAGAGGTAAGCGGAGGGAACAATCAAAAGTATAAGACACAAATTTGGCATCGCCAACTACTCCCGCTATTCCAACGTAAGAACCTTAGAGATGTGTAACTCATGCAAGTCGATCTTTATTTGCTCTTCCCATGCTCTCTTGAGTCTACCACGATTTCGCTTGCCCTCCACTATACAATCCTCATGGGTGCATTGCCAGTCTTTTACTTTACATGTCTAAACCATCTTAACCTGTTTTCTCACAACTTTGTCAATAATAGGGAAACAACTTACCACTTGCTTAACTCCTGGTTTCTAATTTTGTCAATTCTTGTGTGTCTGTACATCCACCTTGATGTAAAACTTACTTTACTAGGAAATTCCAACTAGTGTCTGAATGCTAGTCGTGACT
The DNA here is from genome assembly GCF_026212465.1 of Amaranthus tricolor. Taxonomy (NCBI): domain Eukaryota; kingdom Viridiplantae; phylum Streptophyta; class Magnoliopsida; order Caryophyllales; family Amaranthaceae; genus Amaranthus; species Amaranthus tricolor. The sequence continues at coordinate 6,449,042 of NC_080049.1, read as the reverse complement.
TCATCATATATACATGCCTTGTATTTCCTCAATATACGTCTGTAAAATACCCTTAGCCTCGAGGCTATCGCAAATGACGGCACATGGTACACCAATATAAACCTTTTGATAAACACCAAATGCAAATTCTTTTTCCGCTCTCTAAACTTCTCCACCAACCTCAGTAACAACATGGATATCCTTAGTATTAGATCTCCCTGACATAAAATTAAATAGATTTCCCCAATCAGTATCTCTTGTTTTATTTTCCTCTCTATCTGTCAAAACTTAGGAAATAAAGACTAGATCTGATTGTTTAGACTTTTGATTTTCTCAACAGATTATATTTAAATGACTTAGCTAGTTAAGTAAATACATAGACTCCAACAGAGGAGGGTCCAAGGTACAAACTTTCTAGGGCACCAACATATAGATAATAATTTTAGAATGTTTTGTGAAAATTTTGAGAGCGGGTCATTTATAAAACGGACAACCAAAATTTTTCATTCCTCAAATACTAACATTGGAAGACAAATCCTACCCAAAAATAAGTAACTATGCTATAATTCAACAATTGCTCTCATACCATTTCACACTTTACTTTTCAGTTTTCATATGTTTCATTTCGAAAAAGGTTCTTTCAACACTTGCTATCGGTAAATGAAAAAGTTAGACTTATTTCAACAACAAATAGACATCTAATTGTGTTTCATGATTTCTTGTCTCAAAAGATTTTATGAATAGTTCATTGAGAGTCTTCACATTTGAGAAATTTGCCTGTCGTTTCTCATTAATCACTTTAAGACTCCACTTTAATACTATAACTGGTTATTCTAAGATTGTAAGAGATCACTAAAATGTTATACCTTTGAAAATATAGATGTATATTGAGCCAATGTAATAGAGATGATGTAACCGTAAGACCGTCTAAATTTGAGAATTTTTACAAACCATATAGTAAGGGGCCTACCACTAGAACGTTACAAGCAGAATTGGAAAAAATGATGGTGTAAGAGTGGAGTACCGGAGTAGGTTTTAAGTAAAGAAGGCGAGTTCCAAAGAATAAACCTATAAAGACAAAAAGAAGAGAAATGTAGGCCAAGCCTTTTAAATGTAAATATTAGTACAGTACTTGCTTTCTTCCTTTGATAAACCAACAGAGTTTAGCAATGAACTGGTATATACTTCTATTATTCTTCTTTTTTTAATTCATTTTCTATTTCTCTTTTAGCAATGGCGAACTGACATGTTACTTTATTCTTTTTGTTTTTTTAATTCATTTCTTTTAATTTCTCTTTTATTAAATGTACCCTATATTTTTTTTTTGATGTAAAAGGTGGGAACCCTTGACCAATACCTTGTAATTTATTTAGTATATCTAGTATCCTCATATTAGTTCGCCTATTATCATTAAGTTAAATTTATTACAAAATGAAAGTTAGATTGACCCTAATTAAATTTAACAACAAAACAACGTAAATCGGGAAATAATAAATTGTTTAATTAATTAAAATGAAAAATTATCTTGAATATTTTCATTTATTGTCCATCAATTGCAAATAATTATTAGTATTAATTATTTCTAAATGATCTAATTTTTGTACTGCTATATTATATTTTTTGTTGACAACATCCCTTGTCATATTTTAGTCGGTTATTATGGATATCTAACTATCTACTAGCTGTTACACTCAATTTTTCTTCCTCCTTATACTTCTTCGTTGGTCAAACCCTACTCCTTTTTGGTGGTTGGTATCAACAAGAGATGAGAAAGGAAAAAGAAGGATTGTTCCACTTGAGAAACACGACTTTGAAAAATAACTCACAAGTAATCTCATATCAAAGAATTAGAAAGAGATCTGTTATGAATGGTATGTGTGACTTGAGTGCACAAATTAAAGTGTGTATTCATGTGTGTGACTCTTGGTTTGTGGAATGCAAATGGGTGTAATTATGTGGAGAGTATTCATGAGGAATTATGGGTGTTAATGAAGATTAATGAAGAAGAAGAAGGGACTTGATTTATGATAGCTCGATCAGAATTCTGACAGAGGAAGTAGAGAGGTCGCTCGACCGAGCGAGCCATATTGGTAGGTCGAGTGGTCAGACATAATGCTCCAGAATGTAGTTGATGTTCGCTCGACCGAGCCGCTCGACCGAGCGAGCTCCCTGTTTCGGTCGAGCGGATCCTCTGATATGCATGGGATGTTGTTTTTCGACCTTTCAAGTTCTTGGAGTTATTTCATATTATTCATTACTCTATATTAACTATGTATTCAAGTGAGCTATTGATATTCATATACCTAGTACTATATATAGAGCTCTCATACTCACACATCAAACACATAAAACACAACCCCTAAGCCAAACACATAGCCTTTTGTTTTTATCTCTTACTCAATTGTAATTCTTCATAGAGAAGTGTTGTTTATACTCATTTTTGATATAATATAAACAGAAACTACACACTACGGAGGACGTAGCCATCATTGGGTGAACCTCCTTAAATCCTTGTGTCTTTTTGATTAGTTTACATTGTCAAACGTTGTTTTGTTCATTGTTGTTTGTATCACTCTTAGCATCGCAACGGTTTTGGAAACGCTTTCAAGATCGATTAACATATAAGTTTGATGGTCCTATGTACAATAACTTTTAAGATGGAACGACATACATCATTGAGTTTGTATTTTTAATAATCATCAATGTATTTATATTATTCTACTTTATTAGAAAATATTATTATTATTCTAACATTTATTTAAAGAAAATGATATATACAGCCCTAAGGGTCGTATATAAGATAGAATCTTGTATTTTATCCATATAATTTAATATTATTTTTTATTTAAAAACATAAGAAATTAATTACTTTTTATGAATTTAGCATTTATTTTTTCTTGGAAAGTTAAAATAAAATTATAAAAAATATTAATTGTTTTTCAATTTCTAAATTAGATTCTTTTGAAAAGCCATATTTATTAATGATAAAGAGGAGTTGTTGATTTTTATGTACAGCCCTAAGGACTATAAATATCATTACCTTTTATTTAATGATTTGATCATCACCATATAAAGGTGCATTTTTGAAATTTTAACAACTCATTCTCTTGATATTCCTCTTCCATTTTATGCTAGTATTAATTTAATATAAATGTATCTTTGTTAGTTCTTTTTTCAACACGTTTAGAACGAATATTTATAACCCTTATAAATATTGATCAATAAATTATTTTAGGAGATAAATGTTTTTACAAATCTAACAAGGACCTTACATTAAAACCATTTTCATACCAAAATATAGAAATGAAATTTAGTGAACCATGTGTACTTTTATTCTTTAGGGAACCCTACAATTATCCATCCATGAACCTCGTTACATTAATTCTTTCAAAAATTAATAATTGTATCTAGGAGTACCAACAATATAATTATGGGAGAAATTCAGTAATTCAATTTTAATAAGACAAAATGATTCTATTATTCAAAGCGAAACACACATAAGTACCCTTATATATTTCCTTCCTTCTTGCTCCCTTGCCATTGATTATAGTTGTTTTCTCTTTACTTATAGCTATATATAGATCATGTATTAACCATTCTTTTTGTTGGAGTATACAATATTTTTCGGGGTTTTAACCATCAGTTTAATCTTTTGGTTGAGGCGTAAAGATACGTTATATACTTTAATAATTTTAAAAAGATTGATTTTCTTTTTTCTCTATTTTGTTGGAATTGCATCATCGAAAGGCATCTCTGATTCAAGTTTCAGATTTTTGGTCGAAAAAAACGAGGTAAGTGTTGTGGTTTTGGTGTTTTACAAGGGTTAACAAGTCATATACTACTCGCCAAATTTTAGTTATTTAATTGCCTGTTCAACTTAACAACCACCTATTTTGAAATAATGTATTGAATATTGTGTAAAAGATATCCCTTCGTAGGTTTAGGTTTAGACCATATGATTATAAATTATATATATTCATAAAAGGCATAATTTAGGCTATGACATCCCTAGGTCATAAACCATTTTATTTGATTAAAAATTCTATTGATATTTTATTGTGTGACTCATAATATGAAAAATAGTAACCGTATTAATTAGTTCAACACACATACATATAGGTGACTTGTCGATTGAAAGTGTTGACCACAATGCAACCATATACCACGTGTAATATTAGGATAAGTAGGTCGCAGGTTATGCGAGAACTTAAGCATGTGATCCACACTGACGTGACCATTAATGACATTGCGGTCTTTCGCAAGTCAGTAATATTCTCACTCAACACGTTTGGAACATGCATCGCTTCATGCCTGCTTAGTTGATTTGGGTAGGTAACCTTCCCTCACCAACAACTCTAATATGTATGTTGCACGTTACACAACATCATATTCATCTCTCCTCATAGCATGCGAAAGACATTTAATTTCCGCTTGCCACCTTTCAACAAAAGTAGAAAGAAGAGGGAAATCAATGTACTTGTGCATAATATACAACCTTCTCAACATGCTTTGTCCAAAGGTACGATATATATATCTTTTAGCCTATAGATGAAACCTCAATGATGGTGGAAAGTTCTCTCTTTCTAGTGTTGCACTATCAAAGGGTTACACTCCTCCCCTCATACACAGGTCTAGTTATGTATTCTCTATAGTTAGAAATTATCTGATCATTCAGCGACTTATCAGTAACCACTCAATCACTTGTTCATCATCATCATCAGTATCCCTAAATAATTCCCTTCGTAGGAGCACAACTTCTCGATTAACCAACAATATCGCAACAAGTACGAGTTCTTATTTGTACACTTTAAGTAGTGCAAAATAATCTATCATGCTCACCCCATTGGGTGACCCATCCAAGGGGTTGTCTCTAAAATTGTCCCTAAGGCTGACTCCTCCAATCCTAATCATCAAGATGTTGTTGACCTCAAGGAAATATTCTTTTTCACAGGGTTATAGAAACTAGACTATGTACCAGTTTAAAGGTAATAGCCATATGGGCCTCTCTATCGGCGTCTAATTCCTAGCACAACACCTAGATCTAGTTATATCCCTATTACGAGTGCACCTCTAAACCACCTCTAGCTAAATAATATGAAATACTCTTTCCCTCTACCACGTTACCATCTATCTTAAAAATATTAGTATGCACAAAATAAACACCAAACACATATCACATAATGGAGCAGGGTCGTTTCAGAGGGTAGTTTTGAGGTGTAAACGTTTAGGGCCCACTTTATAAAGGGGCCCAAATAAAGTTAATCCTTAATTTTATCTTTATATGATCTTAAATTTGTATATTTATTTAACATTAATGTAATGGAAAATAAAGAAATTATATGATGGATAGTTTGAGAAAAAAGAACCGAAACTCTAATTATACAAGGGCTTTTTTTATTTTTCGCCTAGGGCCAAAAATGGTCAGGAGCGACATTGTAACCAAGTTTGTGAGGATCAAGATTCTACTTAAAATCATTTAAAGAGATGAATCAAAACGGTAGAATGAAATCGGTTAGCATGAAATCGTAGGATCACATGATCCTACAAATAAGCATAAATATTCTAAAATATTTAGTACTATATATAATTATTCATTTCAAAAGTTTAAAATTGCGAAATAAAGTTTCTTTAACTACATTTTTTTTTAAGTATGAACGGAAAACAATTGCAATAATCACTCCTAAACAACGTTGCAATTGCGACGCGACATTTGCGACTACTGCGTTTTGGCCGGCAATCTGAGATCAGATCAATGACCAGCCACTTATGGTCCCATCTGCGAACACCTAGCGACCAAACACCAGTTGATCGCAATTTGTGATCACTTTGTTACTAGTTTGCGAGCATTTATAGTTGTATTTTGAAATCAAGCTTTGTGTTTTGGTGTTGGTCATTGACTGGTCGCCAATTGTTTGCAATTTCAAGAAGATATTGGAAGGAATCATATATTGTTATTCAAAAGAAGGCTTTCCGGTTAAACATCAATTAATAAGTCAAAAATTTCCTACTAAATTCTTACGAATTATTAGTCGGATATTTCTACTAAGGTTCCGATAGTCCAATGTTAGTCAGCAAAATTACGACTGATTTCCTACTAAATTAAACACCATTTATATATATTGCAGTTGTTTAAAATAATTAAAAATTAGTCAATATAGGCTTATATCGACTCATTTCCTACAATTTTGATGATCAGTAGAAAGTTTGTTATTTTATGATAGTAAATGTCAAATAAAAGTTTTAGAGAGACAAAATCTATAAATGGTAATTTTTTTATAAAAAGTTGCGCTATCAATAATTAAGAAACGGAAAAGTGTATATATAATTTTTGAAATAAAATATCTGTGGTTAATATTCATCACAAGTCACACTCTTTAGGAAATTTCCTACTCAAAAACGTCTAACTTTTGTACCAAAAAAACAAGAATTATAATTTGAACATATTGTTAAATAGTCAGTTAGATATGTTTTGGGTGAAATCATTTTCAATTAGATTGTTTTCAGATGGAGTCATTTCAAGGCTTTTTTTTTTTTTTTTTTTTAATTTATAAGTCTAGTCTGGTGGAATTAATGTGTCAAGAATTTTAAATTTTGTATTTCATTATTAATTTTTAAAAAATCATATATTCTAGAATTTTTTATAAAATTAGTTTTTCTTATAATAATGTATTGATACTTCCATAAATAAGTAATGATTCATTATGCTAAAAGCGATTACATGTAAAATAGTCACTAGCTAGTGGGTCTCCATATGAAAAATAATGACATGAAACTCAATAAAGCGATTTAAATCTTAAAAAAGTTAAAATAGATAGAATTTAACATTATATTTGGATTGAGGGGTTTGAAAGGAATTAAAAGGAAAAAAATTTAGAGGGATGACTTTTTCTTTGTTTGCATAGCAATTTTAAAGAGGTGCATGTGATATGGGAGGAAGGGATTTGAAGAGATTCAGTCTTTAATTTTGTTAATATTCAAATCTTTTCAATTTAGAAATGATTTAAAAGGAAAAAAGTATATTGACTATCAAAATAATAAAAAGACTTTCTCTTACCATTTTGCTTTCTAATTTGGACGAAACTATGTCATTTTCCTTCCATGTTTTCAACTACAAAATTTCATCTTCCTTGTTTCCTTTCTATTCCTTTCATATTCGTCCTAAACAAACAAATAAATTATCTCTTTTTATTTTCCTTCCCTTCCTTTCTTCTCTCTCCCTTTCTCTTCCCGCCATTTTCTTTTCATCCTAATACTCTATTCAAGCACAGTATAAATCTAACTCAATTTGACATAATTTTTCAACTATCTCTATCAAATTATTTTTTGGTGACATTTTAAATTATAGATTGCGAGTCACTAATAATTAATTGGGTTAAAAATTAGACGTATATAAATTAGTACAAAGTATGAACCATTTAATTCAGTGCGACAAAATTAACTTTTAGCGATATAGGATTTAGTGACATCAAAAAAATGTCACTGATTTATGTTTTTAGTGTAATAATTGCTGATTTTTATTTAAGTTTTACTATAAAGTGATTTAGTGATTATTTATTTGGCCTTTATTGATATATATAATTGTTGTTATAATCTATAATGACATTTATGGGAAATGTTACTAGATCATATGTCGCGAAAAGATTTAGTATGATTTTTTATGATACTGCTTATAGATCTAATAAATGTCACTAAATCCACAATATACACCATTAGAAATTTAAATCAGTGACATTCAAATTAAATGTCACTACATATATCCCACTAAAAGTATATTATATTTTAGGGTAAAAGTATTAATTAACTTTTTCTCAAGAATCCCAAAACTGTTACTTTGATGTGCCTCGTTTAACAGCTTAAAATGTTTAACCTGATTTTTATCATCAAATAATCACGCTTTAAATTATATTATAGGAAAAATTATTTAAAATGATTCATATTTTTTAATGATTTTTTTACAATAATTCCACCTATTGATTAACTATGAATAATCTCAACTTTAGGGGTATATGCCTAAGATAAACTTAGGGAACATGATGACCTGCTATAGTAGGTAATTTACGAACAAAGTAAACTGAAAATCAATGTAAATTTAGAGACGTTTTGAAAATTTACATAAAAAAATACTAAATAATAAAAAATCAAAATTTTTTTTAGCGTTTTTTAATATTTTTTCTATATTTTAGTTTAATCGATTTTTTTTTTAAAAAAACTTGTTATAGCTATCATCCGGTTTCCAGGTTTACTCTAGAACCTTCAAGGTTGAGATTAATCTTGGTTAATTCATAGGTGGAATGATTATAAAAAAATCATAAAAATGTTAGATTGTTGTAGGTAATTTTTTCAATATTATATTATTTGTGTATTTCATTAATATGTTTATGAACGTCAGAGATGTTTGTAAAATCTGGCTTTTCTTAAATAATTCATTAAATAACTCATTATGTCCTTATAATTTTGTTAATTTTTACTTTTACATCCTATCCGATTTAATTGTTAATATATTTAATTATATATAATAAATATTTTTTGATATAATAATTCTTGCATTTATACAAGTGAAACAACAAAATTTCACTTAATTATATTTTAATTAATTTATAAGTTAAAATTTAAATACATATTAAAACCAATTGATGAATAATGTAAAAAAAAAAAAAAAAAAAAAAAAAACTGTTGTATTATATTTAAATTGCCGAGCTTCACAAACAATGAAGTTTTGGAAGCACTGATGAGTTGTCGTTTTGGAAGTTTCATTGCAGCTTCATTTATGTGGCAATTTACAAAGATTAATTATACACCAGAAACTGATACTGACGATGCAGCTGATGAATGCATTATGCATACATTACACATGTACTCCAAATTATGATCCAACTCGGAAATTTGTTAAGATTGTTCCAAATATGCGTACCCACAAGATTATGCCTTTTCACATTCCCAAAAACCAAGACAATAATCAATGTTTGGCTCCTTAGTCCCCACCATTTATTCCTCCATAAACACCCAAAAAAAACTCCTCTCAATTTCTGTTTGCGAAACTTCAAAATTTTATGTGACAAAACTAAAGCTTCCTAATCAAGAGTTGCACTTCCTCGTCACTTTCAAATTGTAACATTAATGAAAAGTTTTTTTTTTTATTTTTTTATTTTTTTAATATACGTAGTAAACTCAATGAGATATAAAAAAATAATGCATATCAATTAGTATATCTACTGTATTTCTTTGAATTTGCAATATAACTGTTTGCTATCTGTTTATGGTGATTAATTTAGATATAAACTTAGACATTAACAAAACCAACATCTTGATTAATATCAAGTAGACTCGGGAAAACGGTCAATCGATCGAGTTTTGGATCGGGTCAGTTTCAGATCGAGTTAGTTTTAGGTAGGATTAATTTGGGTTTCGGGTGGGTTCAGATTGACCCAACGGGTTACCATTTTTATTTATTCCCCGGTTAAGTAACTTTTAAAAAATTGTAGGATTTCTTATTTTATCATTAAATTTGAAAATAGATTTTTTTTTCAAAAAGATTATATACTATATAGCGTTTAGCTAAATCACGATAAAATAGCAACACACTTTTTAGACAATCAAATAATAATAATTCAATATAAAGAAACATTAAAAAGTCTAAAATACATCATACTACAAAAATGATATCCAAATGACTCAAAAATTATACAAAAATTTAAATATTAAGAGTACAAAAGTAAAGAAAATGTTAAATAAAGAAATAATAGTTTGTTTTTGTTTGTGTGACCAAATGGAGAAGTTTTACCCCTTTTTTTTTAATAGCTGCACAATCCAACGGATCCAACTCGGTTGTTGTGCACAACAAAAGTAAAGATCGAAAAATAATAAAGAAAACAATAAAGATTCAAATAAACAATAAAAAAAATCACTCCTAAAAATTAAAGATATTCACTATAGCTACATCCACAGGCACCGAGAATAAAACTTTCACTATAAACTGGGAGATTACAAGATGAACATGAGAAGCCTTAACAATGACTCTCTTTCCTTTTCTGTCTTAGTTTTTCGTCACTTTGTATTATATAACCTCACCCTAATTAATTACAAGAGGGGTTTATATCGTAAAAACCTCTTATTAGGGTAAATATTAGAAAGTAACCGTCAAAATCCCATGAGAAACCGGCAAAAACAAGGAAAATACAAAACCTCTTTTGCCGCAGCCCCAACCGATTCCACTATATCACGCAAGAACCCAGTCGTCGAGTCAACTTTAAATTCTGTTCTTCAAACTGCTGCTTCTTGCGACATGCGACATTTATACCGACTCGCGACCAAGCCCAGTTTCCAAAACAGAGTCTGTAACCCGCTCGTCATACCTTGCCATGCCTACCAATGCCGACTCGGCGTTGGCTCCGCCATTTAATTTCATCTTCATCATGCTTAATCTTCAACCATATATACACCCTTATTCAAGTCACAATTTACCTACAATATCCACCTTAACGAAAACTCGTAGTCAACAATGATCCCATTAATACCATAGTGAAATAAAACCATTCTCAAGCCCAAAACTGATGCATAAACAACACATCGAAGCAATTCTCCAACCAAGACTCCCTACAAGTCTCCAAAGCAAGACTCATCAGTCATCACTATTTGTTCCTAAATAAACCACTCATAATGCTCAACCTGCATCACAAGCCCCTCATAATGCTCCACTTGCATCACAAGTCCATGAAGAAAGTCCACCTTGAGGTCGTACGCACCTCCACCTAGAGCTTCCCCAACACCGCCCCTAAGGGTCTAAGCCAATGGAAATAAAAAAGTAAAAAGCTACTAGGACTGCCGAACATCCTACCTTTTTTACCTTTATCTTCACGTATGTGCATTTCGAATGAAACCTGACCACATCGTACTTTTTCCAAACATCAAGATCAGAAAACACAATGACTCCTTCACTGCAAAAGCTAAAGTCATGTACTTTATATTCATGATAAACACAATCACCGAAGATCCAAGATACGACTTTCAACTTAACACAAGACCACCCAAAGAAAAATCTAACTTAGTGAACATAGCCCAAGCTTTAACTGATGTAAGAAAGTAGCTAATATCATTCCCAAACATGAGAAACACAACAACTGATCCAAGCAAATCGTAGAGAGAACAAATCTCTACTTTCCAGTCCCCACCCAGGTCAAGTCACAAACCTGCAAATGAGATATGTAAATCGACTCATCCTCAAAATGAGGTGGTTGTTCACACAAATTTATCTCAACATGTGAGTTAACGCAAGTGCACAGTGTTATAGCACATACGGGTTGAACACAAGGAGCAAGGTTATGCAATTTTCTTTGCGGATTAGTCGGATAAAAAGGGGGGTTTGTTGAATGCAATAATCGAAAGATATGAAGAATAAATAGGGGTTTAACAATCAATGATATAGAGGGGGTAGGGTTAACTCATTCATGATGACTTTTCGGTCACAATACACTAGCTTCTTAAGGGTGTTTAAAGAGTAGTGAATCACACAAATGAAAAGCAATCTGATCCTTGATCAGGCTTGGGATTGCCTCCAAGCTCTTCACCATCCTCACTCTCATGAGTGAAGATAAAGATCTTGGGCTATAAATTATTCGCTACTTGCTCATCCTTCCCTACTCTCATAGGTGCAGGATAAAGCCCTTAGATGAGAGGGTGGATGCAAGGTTAGATCCTCATTGATCCCTCTCATCTGATTTTATCCATTGAGCAAGGATTAGACTACCCAAAATCCAACTCTCGTTGGTATATTAGAAGCAACCATAACAATCCTTGACCAATGGGTAGAATAACCCCTCATCTAAGCATTAATCAACCCAAAATCAACAAGGGTTTCATCATCATCAAGCCATCACAAGGGTTGAGTTAACCCCTGATGTGCAAATTTTATTTCACCGCAAGCGCACGGTGTACGTGTAGTCGTGGGTCGAACACAAGGAAGCTAGGACAAGAAACTTGCTAATTTCTACTAATTATATTACTTGAAGAGAAAAAATATGTTTGATTGGTTTTTGACTAATAAACTAAAAATTGCAATAAGAAATAGGTTTAAAATATATGATGAAGAGATCTAGGGTGTCGAGAATCCCCTAAAGTATTGTACTATCAAACTCTCATTAGTGTCTATGAAATGTCGGATGAATTACGTGGTTAAACATGATCTTGTTAATCTCAAACTCTCGCTCTATTGATTAACTATTAGATTTAGACCCTACTAATTCAATGCTCACACACTAATTTTATTGAACGAATTAATAAGAATTTAACTAAAATTTACCCTAAAACAAAGTTGATCCTAATCTCACACGCTAGTTCTATTGACTAGTCCAACAAAGCATATTTAATTTAGGGTTAATTGGCACAATTTAACCACTTTAATCCTAGTTTCATAGACACATTCGAGAATTAAATCATACTTGACTTATAGGTTTAAACCCTAACCCTAGAAAATGAATCTACTCACTAATCATGGTAAAAGCAATAAAAACAAACGCTAGGATGATGCTAGACATGTCTAAGAATGAAATAATTGACAAATTCAAGAAAATCAATAATTAAATACCAAGAACACCACAATTAAATCAAAAAGCAATAAATGAAGAACAATAATAAGTTTTTATTGAACAAAGATTAATGACAATAATTAAAGTTCACTAAATGAAACTTAAACTAATACAAGGATTTAAAGACTAAGAAAATTAAATAATAGAGAAAACTTACAATGCTTAAAGGAAGATTAATGATGAGCTTAATGAAAAACTAAATTAAAAGCTGAAATTTAAAGTAAACTAATGGAAAAAGTAATTAAGTCTAATGGCAGGAAGGAGAGAAGAAGAAGAAGCCCTAATTAGTTTTTTAGGGCCTATTTAAACTAGTAAAAACTTAACCCTAAAAGGTAATTCAAAGATTAAAGGGATGAAAATCCCGTGCAACAAAACAGAGACTCAAAGTAGAGTCGGCTGCACCAAAAAAACATGAAAGCTGAGTCGGCGTTTTGTGCTGGAAAATCGCAGCAACTTCAACAGTCGTTATTTCTTGCTCGGTTGTCGGAATTTGACATATAATATACTGTTGGAAAGCTCTTGAATTAATATGATCTTCCTATCAAAAGGTATGACCAAAAGAGTAGACATGTATTAAATTTCACCTCAAAACTTTTTGCATTATAAACACTCTTCTATCCCCTTTTGCTCATTTTCTTTTTAGAACATCTTCAACTGGGCTAAATTCCCCTTAGTAAAATCCATCATCATTAAAACCATAAGAATTATGCTTAAAGCAATCAAAACCACTCAAAATCAACATGAATAACCAAAATGAGTAATATAGCATAAATCTTTAAAATACGCACGAAATTACTAGCAACGACCATCATTAAGGAGTATAAAATGATATAAATAAGTGGAAGTAATTTCACTTATCAACCCCAACCCTAGAAAACTACTCACTACTCACTCTAATGCTTAAAGACACCATAAGTGATAACATATTAAGATATTAAATAATCAACAAACACAAGAACCCAAATCATAAAGCTATTGAGAAACAATGGTGAAAACCACAAACAAGCATAAAAATAAGAACAAACTATCAATAATAACTAAGAAGAAGTATTAGAAGATACCGACAAAAGTCGAGAACGATTGGAGAACAAAGTTGTAAAACCGAGAAAATAATGAAGCTCAAACCCCCAACAATGAAGGTGATCGAAGAAGAAAAACTCCAAACTTGCAATAAACTAGTGGATTGAATGAACAATAACTACAATAAACCATAACTAGAGTACTTTTATGATTTTCAAATATTAAGTTATAGAAATAAAAAGTTAGGGTTCTTAGTAAATGAAAACTAAATGAGCAATAAAACTAGAGTAATGAAAATAGAACAAAAACTAAGTATGTTTAATGTTTACACCAACTCTCCTTATATAGCACCTCCCAAAGTGGTGAAACCCTTAGCCTAAAATTAGAGAATAATTCCTTGAATGACGTGTAGAGGGCCGCTAAGTCAGAGAAATCAGCAAAAGGCCCATGCTCGAAAAGAGATCGATCGATCGATCTAAAGTGATCGACCAATCGATCACTTAACTCCTCAAAATAGCTGCTTCTAGATATGCAGGCTATAAGATCGATTGATCGATCTAAAGTGATCGAACAATCGGTCACTTTGTTCTTCAGGAGATGCTTCTGGAAAATGCAAGCTATAAGATCGATTGATCGATCTAAGGAGATCTACCAATCGATCTCTTTGTTCTTGAGGGAGCTGCTTCTGGAAAAAAGCAAGCTATAAGATCGATTGATCGATCTAAAGTGATTGACCAATCGATCTCCAAATGATGTTGCTTAAGGCTTCTAGAAATGCTGCTGCAAGGGATCGATCTCATCAAAGACTCCTAAATTTCTCAAATCCAAGTCCTTTTTGCCTTTACATGAATGCTTGGGACTATCTCCTATCTTCGGTTTAGCTCCATTCCATCTCCAAAACCAACGAGGGATTAGCGGCGCATCATCCCCAGCTTGCTTTTCTCAGAAAAAGGTGGCCAATCCTGCAAAAAACGAGCAAAACACAAGATACCCTACACAAGGGCGATTAAATCCCATAAAAATAATAAGAAGGAACAACAACCGCATGAAAATGCACACTGAATAGGCATAAAATATGGACAAAATAAAGAGTTATCAGTGGTAGAAATGAGTTAAGCAACACCAGTTTATCAACACGTGTTATAATCTTCATGACAAAAAGCATAACAACTTCAAATGAAAACAAGCATACTTAATGTCAAGACAGATCAAACTGTTAGTACCCATAAAACAAAGACTACACAAGCATTTTCTCAAATAGTACCCAAAACAGTTCCCACACTCTGTTCATACATAAAGACATAGCAAGTCACTATGTCGGCTCACTATACTCTACAACATACTCATAAGTTGGAGATTCAAGTGACTCTACCAACCTTGGTAAACCCACGAGGTTCAATGCATAACCTACAACAATTCTAGCAACTAAAACAACACTCCCTACAACCAACCTATTAGAATTCTCGATAACACATATAGGTTTCTCTTGAAACCCTTTAGGTTGGTGGAATGTATTCTGTAACGACTCCTTTAAAGTTATCCATAGAGATGAAGATGTATAAGAAATCACAGTCCGTGAGATACCTGGGGCAACATCAACACCATCAATCCACCTCAAACTCAATACCATTATCATTATAACCAATAGTTGCAAAATATAAAACAACACACCAAAGCCATGCAAGACTCCAAACATGAGATAACGCGATACCAACAAGGCTACATCACATACAAATTGGTCACCTCTATTCCCATGTATAAACCCTGATCGAATAAACTAATCCAGTATCGTCTTAACAACCAAGTATGAAAGAGCTTGCATAAGACTCTCCTTGACAAGATCCGATTCACTAATCCTGTAGCATCGCTCTGCAATGGTGTTATCCCATAGATATGATGCTACATAGTACCTAAAACACAAAACACAATAAATCCACAAAACAATATGTCCAAATGTAGCCAACTAATCTTCTTACCATTAGATGTGGTCATGAGCTTCAACGTTAAGCTTACACCCGTGTGTAAAATCTAAACACCCAATGCACGTCATCCTCAAGGTAGGCGTCCTTGACACATGTAAGAAGATTTCTAATGGACAATTCTAGCCCTTTACTCCTACCTATATGACCATGCCTATCCAAAACCGTCATATTCCTGTGACAAGTAGAATTACGAACAACAGATTTAAGTAGTGTAACACCCTGAAAGACATAAAGGGATTTCACCTTAATAGTCCTAAGTATCAAATTCAAACCCTTAAAGACACTCACTTTCCTATTCCTAAACTCACCCTTGACCACCAAATCATCTAAGGTCCAAAGCGAATCAAGTTCTTCCCCAATACATGAACATGCCTAACTCTAGTCAAAGTAATCCTTTTCCTATTAATGGTTCGATGTCTTGTGGAACCAATACCCACTACTTCACATTAAGTACCATGAGCAACTGTAATTGAACCCCCAAAACAAGACTCTTAAGTATCAATCCAATCACGACGAGGACTCGTAAGGAACGAACTACTAGAATTAAGAACCCAACTATCAAACAAATTACTAGACTCAACACAACTGATCAATGCTAAGTCTTTCTCTAAATCATAGCTCTTATTTATTTAGTTTCAACTATAGTGGCTTGACATTTATTCTTTAATTCAGAACAACTAGACCTAAAATGTCCTAGTTCCTTACAATAATAACATGTTATATTCCTAGTACCCGACCTAGCACCGTTACTACTGTTTGACCCTGTTTTTTTTAGAATTTTTACACTTATAACAACTAACCCACTACCACAATCCCCGTTATCACCTATCGCCTTTTGACACAACTCCCAAGTATAAAGTGTTGCCTTCACTTCTACTAGCGTCAACAAGTCTTTGCAACCAAAAAAGACTCCACAATGTTCTAAAAGCTAGACGGTAGAGACACAAGCAATATTAACGCATCATCCTCATCATCTATCTTAACATCTACATTGCGCAAATCCAATAAAATAGAATTAAGATATTAATGATCCCTTAATGACTTACCTGACTGCTTCCTAAGGCTAAACAACCATTGTTTCAGTATCAATTTGTTGGTTAATAATTTAGTCATGTAGAATAACTTCAACTTTAACCATAATTTCGCGGTCGTCTCCTAATTAGCTACCTCCGTGATGATGTGATCATCAAGGCTTAGCAAGATGGTAAAATAAGCCTTTTCTTCCGTCACTACTAACTGTTCATTAGTCAATCCGTCTCCATATCCCGATGTAGACACCGCACTCTTTGGGATCAACAGACGCTAAATTTGCTGATGTTTCAATAACACCTTCATCTAAATCTGCCATAGCCAAAGCTATTTTTCCCATTAAATTTCTCAATCCTTATTATAAAATCTCCTGCCATTGTTTCCCTCAAAAACTCTTCCTAGGAATAAACCTGAGCTCTTGATTGAAAAACAATAAAAAAAAAGATTCAAACAAGCAATAAAGAAAATCACACCGAGAAATTAACATGGTTCACTATCAGTGTGATAGTTACATCCACTGGCACCGAGAATAAAACTTTCACTATAAACTGGGAGATTATAAGATGAACATGAGAAGTCCTAACAATGGCTCTCTTTGCTTTTTCTCTCTTTGTTTTTCCTCACTTTATGTTGCATAACCCAACCTTGATTAAAAGTGGGGTTTATATAGTAAACCTCTTAATAAAAATAAATAAGGAAAAAATTACAAAGAAACCTGCCAAAGGAAAAGACAAAATCGCTTTTCCCGTAGCATCAGCCGACTCGGCTGTATCACTCAAGAACTTATCCGCCGAGTCAGCTTTAACTGTTGCTCTTCAAACCGTTGCTTCTCTAGACACACGGAATTGATACAGACTCTCGACCAGGCTCAGTTTCCAAAACAGAGTCTACAGCCCACAAGTCTTATCTTGCTATGCCTACCAATGCTTATTTGACGTTGGCTCACTGAACTTCATCTTCATCATGCTTCATCTTCAACCGTATATACACTCTTGTTCAAGTCACAATATACCAACACCGACCCTTACCCAATCATCCCGTTTTTTAATGGGTTTCTCAAGTTCAGTCATTTTTTAGGTCACAATTTTCAGGTTTCAACCCAATTTTTTCGATTGGGTTTTGGATCAATTTCTCGCAGGTCTAATATAAGTATATCTATATTATTGTTTGAAATATTTTATATAAAACGTTTTCATGATTAAAAACTTTTTAACTGATATTATACTAAATTAAATTTTCATCATTTAAACAAAATCCATTATATTTAATCAATGAAGTTAATAATGTCACCCTTTATGGACGTCAAAACATTAAGCAAATAACCTTTTTTGCAGATTTGATTCAATTTGAGTAGATCGTGCAAGAAAGCCATATTATCCCTTACATTTCCATTGAAAAGAAAAACTCACATTCATTAGCCTCTTAACCTTCGGTCTCAAGTAGATTATAGGGTCGGACCTTAATTCCGAGAGCAAAAGTAAAGTTACTTTTTTTGATTCAGTAGTTGACTCATATTTCTTAATATTATTTAATTCTTTGTTTATAGATTTTGAGAGTTTTTTTTTTAATAAATCATCTCTTAGATTATTTTCTTTATATATTAATATATTTTTCTTCATGTCATAACATATTATGTCAAATTTCAATAAGAGCATCTTCATGTCCTAAAACTAGATGCTCTGCTATTACCTTTATAGGTAGCTTTGGCTCGTTTGAGTCCTCTTTTTCCATCAAACATAACTTAGTCATTTCATTACTTTCATGTTCAGATCCATCATAAGAACCATAGTTGCTCTAAAAAGCTTTCATTGTCATCTTATCATTGTTTTTTCGCTTCTTCGTAGGGAAATACTTGATTAGAAAATCTATAGATATGCACAGATAGCAGTTTAATAGATTACTTTTCCTTACTTGATTAGAGTGATTTCCTTTGGATCTTCCCCTCATCACTGCCATCATTATGATGAATATGAGCAACCAAGTTTCTGCTCTCAAGACCATGCTAGGGAAAGACAAAGGTAGATACCATCATCTTCATTTAAAAGAAGCTCATGAGTGATAGGTATTATGATGAGGTCATCTTATTACAAAACGCTAAGATCTTAAGCTTCTTCTATGGAAGTAACAATGGAACCCCATTAAAAATTTTGCAAGCAAAAATAACAACAACAATAATAATAATGTCAGAGCCTTAATTCCAAAAGATTGGGGTCAACTATATGGACTAATATATCTGTTTTAATGGTCGTCCACAAGGATTCTTCTTCCCCATTCATCTTGAATTTCTACCATCTTAATTCGTATGTCATGATCCTTCAAATACCTTTACACTCCAATCCTCCAAGTCTTTCGCTTTTCCTCGCCTTCATTTAAAGTATTCAGAGCTCCAACTCTTTATATTCCTTACTAACTCACTAATACATTGTCTTTACACATGCCCAAACTAATTTAAATGATTCTCTATTTTTTTCCTCGATATTTGCAACACTTATTCCTTTCAGGTATCTTTTTTTCAATTTCTATCCCTTTAAATATTCCCATAAATCCATCAAAGCATGCGCATATTTGCTAGCCTCATCTTTCATGCCAGCATTCTAATTCATATAGTAGCACTTGTTTGATAGCCGTTCAAAAGAAAAAACACGCCCTTTAATTTAACTTTAGGCACACCTTGATCACATAATATTCTATTAGTCGCTCTCGATTTTCACCATCCACACTTAAATCTATGGGTCACATCTTCTTGGTTTTCTTTACTACTTTGAAATATAGACCCACGATATTTGAAGCATCCACTTGGAGCAATTTCTTTCTCTTCTAGCTTTATAGTGTCTTTCGTTATCTCGTTTGTGCCTAAGTGATACTCCATGTACTCTGTCTAACATTGCTTCAAACAAATTTGAAACTTTGTGTCTCCAGCTCTTGGCTCCATAGTTCCAACTTAGCAATTACCCGTTCTCTGGTCTCATCTACCAAAACTCACCAGTATGTAACATGCAATAAGGCATGTCTCATTGATCGATTAGATCATCTAGGGTCACTACAAAAAGAAACAACCTTTGGGCTGAGACTTGATAAAGGTTCTTGATAATTAACATCAACTGGTTGGTTATCTTCTTGATTGAATTCGATGAGTTCCTTTTGATTTATTATTTGTCGATTATATATATTGATTTTCATCTCCTATTCAATTTTTTTTTATCGGTAACGACTAATTTGTCCCGTATGTTTCTATAGCACTAGTGCAATAGGAAATTCAATTATACTTTGTTGGACTTAATCAAAATATATTAGTTAACAGAAAAGAAAATTTTAAATACATTTTAAATATCAATTCAAGAATATTCAGGTTCATGTATAGGCACTTGAACACTTTTTTAATATTCTTTCACAAAAATATAAGGTCCATCATGAATTAATAGTGCACTATATGTTGCGGGCATCCCAAACACCGCAGCATATAGTCATACACTATATGCTGCGGGCCTCCTTAAAACCGCAGCATAGTATGACTATATGTTGCGGTTTTAGGAAGGCCTGCAGCATTTATTATTTTTTTTTCTTTTTTCGTTTAATACTATTAAATAATCCAATAATGTACAATGTAATAAACAATGATTAATCCAATGATAATCACCAATTAACACCAATAATCACCAATAATCTCTTTGTAAACTCTCGATCGTATATATAATATAATAATATGTACATATGCAAATTAAAGTTCTAAATCTAAACTAATTAATTACATTATTTACCAAGAACAAAAATTAGCAAGATATGCGGCAATTTTGTCTTTCATTTTGCGTATTTCCTCATCTCAAACTTGCATAAAGTTACAATCAAGTCGACTTGAAGAGCATCAAGTCTAAAGGGATCAAGAACTTTAATACAAATTGTGTTGAAGAATGAATATAGCTCGGTAATAGCATATCTCACATGTTTTGGCAGTATTCCACGGATTGCAATTGGTAAGACACTTGCATCATTACATGGCAATCATGAGATTTCATGCTTCCCAACTTCAACTCACCATATAGGGTCATAAATCTCTTCATGTTGTATGAGTACCCAGACAGAACCTTAATGCCATACAAAGACTCACAAAATGCCCGCTTCTCTGCTTTGGACAATGTGTAGCAAGCTGGAGGCAAATAAACGTTGTCATTACTCATCTTCTTCTTACCGCCCTTTCCCTTGTTACTACCACCAACTTCATCAGCTCTATTTCTTTTCTTACTCACCTTAACATATGCTCACAACTCCGGACGAAGACCATTACATTCAAACCAATCTCGCACGGCCCTAACATCCTTTGTCTTACCCGGAATGTTCATAAGAGTCCCGAGTATGGCATAACGTCAAGACAATGCCTAACATGTAGATCTCTCCAATATGGAAGCTTTCAAAAGATTGATTCATTTTTCCATAATCGGTCTTCATCCCCTTGCACTTGCCCTGTTTTACCAAATACAATCTCAACTCCCTTAACCTGATCATAAACCTCATAACCGGTCAACGGTCGACGAGCTACACGGTCCTTAACCTCCCCGTTGAACATCTTCTTCTTCTTACGATATTGGTGATCTCGTGGGAGGAACTTTCGATGGTGCATGAATACGTGTTTGCACTTAGGAATCCACGTGGATTCCATGTCATCGATACATATTGGGCATGCTTTCTTCCCTTTGTTCTTATACCCCGATAAGTTTCCATATGCTGGGAAATCATTAACGGTGCATAAAAGCATTGCACGCAACGTGAACTCCTCATTAGCATATGCATCAAACACGGAAACGCCTTTATCCCACATCTTTCTCAAATCTTCAACGAGAGGTGCAAGATATACATCTATGTCATTGCCAGGTTGTTTAGAACCCGAGATAAGAAGTGAAAGCATAATGTACTTATGCTTCATACACAACCAAGGTGGCAAATTATAGATCACTAACAGTACCGGCCAAATACTATGTTGAGAACTAAGATTGCCGAATGGGTTCATTCCATTCGTACACAGTCCGAGCCTTAAATTACGAACCTCATCCCCAAAAGTCTTATGCAACCTATCAATACTCTTCCACTTCGGAGAATCAGATGGATGTGTGAGCAAGTGACCTTTCTTCACCCTATCTGCATGCCACCTCAAATTTAACGCATCTTTCTTTATAGAAAACAAGCACTTGAATCTACGTATTATTGGAAGATACCACAATACCTTAGCCGGGGGCCCTTTAGCATCCCGAGTCCCTTTACGCTTGTAGCGCGATAAGCCACACCTAGGACACTCTTCTAAGTTCTCGTTTTCATTCTGATACAACACACAATCATTCAGACACGAATGAATCTTCTAGTTCTCTAAGCCGAAAGGACACATGAGCTTTTTGGCATAATATGTCGACTTTGGAAGTTCATTTCCCTCAGGAAGCATCTCACGTAACGCTTCTAATAACATTGTGAAACTAGCGTCACTCCAATTGAACTTTGACTAAATGTTGAAAATTGTCAACATTGCTGTTAGTTTGGTGAACATTGTACATCCAGGGTACAAAGGCTTTTGAGAAGCCTCTGTTAATAAGTCAAAACACGAGGACGTTTTCCTAAGTCATCCTCGACTTCTTCCATCATCTCATCAATACGGTCCACATCCTCATCAACATTCTCTTCATCTGTCTCATACCCATCAATATGATCTACTACATCCTCATTGACATCAGCCACATTATTGACGTCCTCAACAACACTTTTCTCTTTGTAAACTCCCTCCTCACCATGCCAAACCCAAACATGATATTGAAGTCTAAACCCACGTCGAAGTATGTGCTCCCTAAGGATATGAACACTATCTACCTTTGATACATTGCCACAAGTGACACATGGGCAATAAAAACCAACTCCCCACGCCCTAACTTGATGTTCAACCGCAATACTACAAAACTCTAATACGCCATCAATAAATTCTGACGATTCAATGCTTCCATACATCCAAGAATGATCTTTTGTCATCCTAATTAGTGTGATTAATTAATTCAAAACAAGATTAATAACAAATTTTAACATATATACTTAACGAACTCTAATATAACAAAACATGAAATGTAAGATAAATTTAAAACTTAAAAACAACAACTACATACACATTGATAAATTATGATAAATTTAAACCTAATTTTCATAATCAAAATGAAAATTATACCTTGAATTTTCGTGGGTTTTGGGTTGTGTATAACCTATACAATGAAAAAAAAAAGAATTAGTATAAAAAAACTAAGCCCTAAAACACAATTAATGAAGCTTGAACAACAATGGGTTTGAGAACTAAGCTTTAAAAACTATACCTTAAAGAAGAGCAAGAACTAAGCCCAAATTTCATGGGTTTTTCGTGGGTTTAAGAAGAGCAACAACAATGTACGTACAGTCGTGCAGTTTGAAGCAGTAGATGATGAAGAAGAGCAAGAACAAAGATGATGAAGAAGAGGGATTGAAGAGAAGAAACAGTCGTGGGTTATTTGAAGAGGTTTTTGAAAGAGAATGAAACAGTCGCTGGTAGTTTAATGAAACAGCAGAATGAAGATGAATGTTTTGCATTTTAACGTTAATAGACGAGTTTTTGAAGAGGTTATATACTGCGGGCAAAGCAAAAACCGCAGCATTTGATGATCCATAAGGTTATATGCTGCGGGCAACTAGAAAACCGCAGCATTTGTTGACTATTTTTTTTTTCTAATTTTTTTTCCTATTTATTGCTGCGTATATTAAAAACCGCAGCAAATGATTACCAGCATATACGTTTTTTTTCCAGTAGTGTAATCTTCTTACAATAAAAGTGGTCATGAGCTTCAATGATAAGCTTACACCCGTGTTTAAACCCAAACACCCAATGCACGCCATCCTCAAGGTAGGCGTCCTTGATACATGTAAGAAGATTTCCAATGGACAATTCCAGCCCTCTACTCTCACCCATATGTCCATGCCTATCCAATACCGTCATCTTCCGGTGACAAGTAGAAATACTAACAACAGAACTAAGCAGCGTAGCACTGATCGATTTTTTGAACAAATATTAAAATTAACTTAATTCATGATTAAGGTTAATTAATTAACTATAATAAGAAAGGCCTACAAACGAGCCGATTCAAACGGCCTTATATCATGGATATTTTATCAATCGATTGATCCTATATAATTGTTTAATTCTAGAATAAGTATTTCTTTTGTATAGTCAGTTGCATTCTTACCGTCTTTTACAAAACTTGTGCTACCTTGTTAAATAATCTATTATGAAACTGAACTAGTTGTTGACTATTTCGATAACGTCAACGTGAATAACTTAAATTCAACTACATTGTAAAGATTTCAATTAAACATTTGCAATTAAAATATGATTAAGTAAACTGTTAAACATTATTTCATTAGTGAAAACGATGCTATATTAGAGTTCAAACAATGTGTTTCAAACTCCAATATTGTCAAGATCGAATATATGAGGTTTTGTGACAAACAAATTAAGCTATCAATGATATCGATGTTTGTAGAAGAAAGTAAAGCAATAAAACGACACAAAGATTTAACGAGATTCACCCAACTTAAACTACGTCCTCCGGTGTGTAGTATCTTTTATATTAACAAAGGAGTTCAAATAACTCTCAAATATGGAGAATTACAATAGAGAAGAGATATAGGCTAGTGTTTGGCTTGGGGTGTATTTTTGTGGATGATGTGTTTTTTGTGTGAATGAGAGCTCTCTATTTATAGGAGAGATCTCACTAAGTAACATTAAGTACATTAAAACTATGAATAAATGATAATGAAACATCCCCAAGTACATGAAGAGTCAAAAACAGCATTCTAGGAGCATTAAGAATTAAACCTTTGCACTTCTTCATTAAGTCCCATAACTCCAATGAATAACTCATACTTCATTACCTCATTAATCCATACTTTTAATCACCATCATAAATCACAATCATCAAGACTCAACTTAATACATCAATTCATGACATACTTATGGGATTCCATCCCAAGAGTTACCACATGAACGCACCCATCAAATGTGTGACTCAACAATTAGAATTAATATTTCAAATATAGTAGATTGTTTTAGGGAGCACGTACATGCACAAATGCCACCAACTAGTGAAAATAAAGAGGAATGAAAATAAACACACACAAACACAGTTTCAATGACATGAAAAATTAAAGCAGAATAAATATAGAGGAATATTTATATTGGGATTTGAGAAGAAAGTATGAATGTAACTTTGTCCTTAAAAGGTTTCCTTAAACAATCAGTTTGGTCCTTCTAAATAACCTCAGCACAACGAGCCATGTTAAAAATCCGAGTAAGTATAGGCTTTGGAATCACGTAGGGTTGGAGCATTTCTTCATTTATATCTTTCCACGCATCCTCTATTTCTTTTCTTAGCTTCTCTATCATGCATTGCACGGCCGACGCCACGTGATTGCGCTTTTGCTCAAACTATTCTTAATCATAAAATTAGAGTAATTGAAGAAGAAATTTCGTCATAGTCATCAAGTTAGGGTCCGGGGGAGGAATATACACTAAAAAATAGTGTCAATTGTGACATTTAAGGTATCAGTATCATGTCATTTATCAAATGTCACCAAAATATTTAGTGACACTTGTTGGAAGTGTCATAAATTAAGATAAAAATATTAGGACAATACTCTAAGAATAATGATATTTTGATGAAGTCTAAAAAATATTGCGTCACAATTAAATCTTTTTTGTAGTGATAGTGGAGAGACCACACCTGTAACCCCTCCAATGTGAGATAAAGGGAAATGTAACCACTCAAATAACCCCTCAAAAAATAAGCCATGTAAAAAGAAAGGTAAATGGCATAACGTTGTGCCTGAAAGGCATTTCATATAATGTATAAAAAATATCCATAGTCAAAAAGTTAATTTATAAATGAAAACCCATTACCAAATTAATACCTGGTGACTACCCATGTCATTCATGAGTCTGAGTATGGTAGCTGCAGCTTTTATAATATTAGGCATAGGATCTTGACATGCCCATTCAAATACTTTCTCATTTGCAATATCACCCATGCCAAGAAAGGAGGCAACTGCGCCATGTTGATGGGGTGAGGTTATTAGAGCAATCTTCATGTGTACTCTTCATGTGTAGGAACGTATTATTGGTGGCACCATTTCGCCTCTTGTAGATATGCTTGGCTAATAGTTTTTACCTATATATATTGCAAAAAATCATTTTTTTCATATACGAAAATATTAATAATGGGAAGATAAAAGACACAAATTCCATTGTGTTAACCCATTAGATTTTAATTTTAATTTTTTCCTTTGATGGACGACCAACCAGAGACAACTCAATTTAACAATGTTCCATATATTTGTAAATCTAGAAAATATAATAGTACCTAAACAATTTGGTCGTCCAAAAACTTGTTAAGATCATTATTTAAAATCAACAGATTCCATTTTTATTTATGGTGAATTTCAACCACCCCTTATTTAAAGTGAAATATATAGCGTCAGGTATGAGGAATAAATGGATTATTATTTTTAAAAGGACGAAGGGATTATGATTTATATGAAAATAAATTGATCAATAATACTTTTGTCAATAAGGATCATATTTAGTAGGAAGATGAGTGAGAGTTGAGTGAGAGTAGTAGGAGTGGGAATGCTTTTGTAATGAGCATGCATACAGATGTGTAAATTTTATTTCCCATAAACACACGATATACATTTTGCTGCAGATGGAATACAAGAAAGATTATTTAATGATATTTATGCTGCTCTGGATTTCATACAACGAAAGAAAACAATATGTGATTGGTTTATTTTTGTCTACTAAACTACAAAATTTTTTATTCTAATTGGATGTAAACTAAAAAATGAAAAGGTATAAGTTATTGGAAATCATCAAATTTTAATATAGACGATAAATTACTCGGTATCTATAAATTATGGATCAAAACATAAATAAAAGTGATATATGCTAATTACAAACCCTCATTATATTAATAAAATTAATACGTGTATCCGCGAGTCGAACATAAGTAAACTAGTTAAATTATTTTTTCGATACTCTATATGTCACATCGTGAAGGAAAACATTATGTGATTAGTTTTTATCTACTATACTAAAAATTATAATCTAATTGGATCTAAAACTTTATAGGGTCTTAATCCAATTGAATAATTAAAGCTTAAAATTAACATAAATAACTTTTGTTTACAATTTTGATCCATAATTTTTAGATATGGGGTAGTTGTTGATATTCATATGAGAATTAGGTTAATTCTCAATATCCATAAATTATAAATAAAAAAAAATAAAGTTTTTATTCATTAAGAAAAGGTAAGAAAAACAGGGCATAGTACATAAGAGACAACTGTTTTATAATAAACAAACACAAGCAGACTCATCAGGAGGATGATTAATTACATAGTAATATGAGAAGAAAGAATGGATGCAACTTTGCCCTTAAAGGCTTCGTTAAAGTGAGTGTAAGCATCAATTTGGTCTTTGTAAATAACGTCCGTACAACGAGCCAAGTTGAGAACACGAGTAAGTATCGGCTTTGGAATCACGTATGGTTGGAGCATCGCTTCATTTATATCTTTCCATGCATTCTCTATTTCCTTTCTTAGCTTCTCATTTGCTTCCTCCTTCGACATTCCATGCTTTTCCATCAAGCATTGCATTGCCGAGGCCACATGGTTTCGCTTTTGTTCAAACTGCGTGCTCATGAATAAATTATTTATTGAAATAGTAGTTCAAAGTTACTAGTTTTCTCTGGTAATTTAACGTTTTATTTTTTTTTATTAATTGAAATACTCTCTCAGTTCCTTAATGAAGTTCTCACAAGGAGCGTTTGCGAAAATTAAAAAAAATAAAATCTTTTAAGTAGTAGATATATTATTTTATTGAATAATAAATTTGATGTAAGAAATGTGAGAACCATAAACATTAAAATAATATTAAAAGAGTTAGTAGAAAAAAAAATGAGGACCACAACTGATAAATATAATGTTTTTATAAAGTTAGTAGAAAATATGTGTGAACCATAAAAAATAAATAAATGTTAAAATAAAGTTAATGGAAGATATATTGGGACTATAAGCATTATTAAAATAATTATTAAAATGAGGATGAAAAAAGTTAATTTTTGTCCAAAATTTGTCATAAAAATAAAACAATTTTTATAGAAACAATAAATAGAATATCCCAAAATAGCAAATAGGAATTTCTTTAAGGAACCAAGACAATAATATTTATGGGATATACAAAAAAAGAAATCCAGTAAACAATACCTCGTGACTACCCATGTCGTTCATTAGTCTATGAATGATAGCTGAAGCTTCTATTATTTTAGGCATAGGATCTTGACATGCCCATTCAAACACTTCCTTGCTTGCAATATCACCCATGCCAAGAAAGGAGGCTACTGCGCCATGTTGATAGGGAGAGGTTATTATGGAATTCTTCATGTACTCCTCGTATGTGGGAACATATTTTTGGTGGCACCATTTTGCCTCTTGCAGATATGCTTGGCATATTTTTTTAACCTGTATATATTGAATGAAATAAAAAAAATTTCAAAATAAAAAAATAACCATTCTTGCTATTTTTGACAGTTTATTTATTACACAATTTTAAAAATAAATTTTAAACTTTAATATCTTTAATAATATATCATAAAACTTGTAGAAAATATGATAAAAAGTTATATATTAAAACGAATCTAATAAGGTTCTAAATAAATACTCCATATTTATCTCAATACATCTCTACAAAATCTTAGTTACAATTTTCCTTCTTAAAAGTAAAGTTGGACAAAGACGAAAGTCAGAAGGAGTATCATTTATAGTGAGACAAATCAATAATCGAATGAATCTTGAATTTGAAATACTTACTCTCACTGAGCCATTAAATTTGCATTATTTTTTATTTTAGTCTGTTTTATTTAATTTGCATAATATTATTTCGTACAAAAAGTCATTATTAAACATACGATTTTGAAATATTTAAAAAGAAATTATTTTTAATATTCTTCTAAATTTATTTATAATATCCTTCTAAATTTATTTATAATGATATTTATCTATGTTTTTTCGCCGAGCATACATCAAAAACCAAAATCAAGTCTCTATGAAAATGACTGATTTCGCTCATTTTGCTTAGCGCATAAACGACACTGGACATGCTTGTAGTGATATATCAAATACATACCTGTTCTCTTGTATAGTTGACAAAAGATGATCTTCCATGTTTGGAAAGATCTTCTTCAGCTTCCTCACAAGCTTCGACCATTGCATAATAAGTCCATTTTACATGTTCTGGCAGTTCATCTGCTCTGCTTTTGTCCCATGGCCTGAATTTTAATCCATCCAAAACCTTATTTGTGTTGTGGCATACGTATTTTTTTATAATTCAATCATGTTGATCAGGTCCCTCATTTTATTCTATTTTATTATTGTGACACAAAACATTACAACGTATGGCTAAATGAAATTTTTTAATTTATCAAATAGAAATTATTCATTAAAATATTCCACAAAAAACTGTTATAATTATTTTATATCACGGGTAGTTATAAATATATTTAATCGTTTCGTAACAAGTTCTATACACCTAAAATGATTGGTGGTAGTGAAAATAAAGAGTTCTGTGATAATCAAAATTATAATTTTTGTCTCTGAAAAGTGATACTTACTATAATGGATATAAGACTCAATTCTCTAAAGAGTCTCTCTAGGACAAGACAAATCATAAATAATGACCTTTACTTAAATATAGATTAAAAATGCATAATCAAACCTTTGGAAAATTTCAGTGAGGAGCTCAAGTTCGTCAATTGTCCCATATGCGTCATATGTATCATCCAATAACACAGTCGCCTTGAAAATCTTTCTATATATTTTTCTTGCAAAAGCAAATTCAGGTTCAAAGTAGTGACCTAAAATCCAAAAATATGCTTCTGTTGGTCTGTCTCTGCTGAATGATACGTTCAAATGCAGTCCTTTCCACCACCTACATATATCAAATATTAAGACTAATAGTTTATTAATCTTGTATAATTTAAAATCATATATAATATGTATTAATAGAATATAGAAGTATAATATATCGCGAGCTTCAAGCATAGACTTAATCTTCTGGTTGAGATGACTCATTAACATAATAAAAAATCACGTGGTTAAAATCAATATGTAAATTGTTTCACATGGAAGAAACGAAAGAGAATATGTTACTTAATAAGCTTGACAAGAAAAGTCAATCACTACCAATGGATTTTATTTTTAACTTTCCTTTTGCCTTAAGAGGTTTGTAAGTTTTCATCTTTTTTGAATTGCCTAGAGTCATTTCTCTAATTGAAAGTGTGAGGGATGTGAGCAGGGATCGCATGGGTGGGATCTAACTAGACCCATATCAGACTTACATCCATAGGGTTTAAAAAGTTAGTATCTTCATCTGGATCATATAGTCAAATAGGTTTAGAATATGAATCTAAGTCTAAAATGATTATTTTACACAAAAAATTATCTAATATAAAATCAATAAAGGTAATGAAAAAATGAGAACTCTGTCCTTAAAACATGGTCCAAAAGCAGTTCTCACTCCTAGACCCTAGGTGTGTGATAGATTTTATAATATAATATCATGAATTTCGATTATTAATATGAATTATTTTTTGAACAGTTATTAATGTAAACTTTTTATTATATAGGTTTAATAATAATAATAATAATAATAATAATAATAATAATAATAATAAATAGCCATACATTTTGATGAAAATGGGTTACCTTTTTAGATCTTTGAGCTCCTTTTGATGTATAGCTTGAAGCAAATTGAAATTTAATATTGCAAAATTGAGTAAAGCTTTATTATGAGTTGGATCCATTTGATAAATTGGAATGTAATGCCTAGACTCCACTCTTGGCAAACCCTTGTGGAGTGGTTGGTGTAGGGCATGAAGAACTTTATCATAAAGTGGAGAGGTTAGGTTATTAATCAAATCATTGAGATGAGATGTTGTAAATGCAAGGGCTTCATCAAGTATTTTGTCATTATGAGTTCCAACATGGGAAGCCTCATAAAAGCTTAGTAACCCTTCAACATCCTCACTTAAGGACTCCTTGAAGCTTCCATTTTCATCTTTGAACTTGTTGAACACATCTGTATCATAATTTGTCACATATAGTTAATTAGTGCTAATTTTTAGTTATATTTTCCCATTTAGCATGTCACTATGATCAAATACATGTATTTCAAAACGGAAATAATATATCAATATATAGTAGTAATTTTCTATTGCGGTTAATATCTTTAATTCTCATTTGAATGGACACATATGTTAATTCACAATTTTTATCGTTAGTATCTTTTATTCTGATATATCAATAATTAGGTAGAAGTATTAATAATCTTTATATTGTGACGAATCAGATAAGATCTGATATAAGTATCTTAAAACTTATAGATTAATAATATAATATAACTTAAAAGTAATAGTTAAATAGTGTCAAAATTCAAATAAGACATTTATATATGCTGAATAAGAGGTACTATATATCTTTGTTACTTTTTAATCAAGATATTGTCACTCAACAATTATTTTTTTTTGGAAAATGAAAGCTTTCCATAAATGCAAACAAATTGTACAAACAATTAGAGCAACTAACTAACATAGTTTGTAACAATATAGAGAGAAGAGCCCACATTCTAGAAAGGGTTTCTCTACTTTCATTTTTTATGTGCGTGAATAACTATTTTTGTATCTTGACAACCTCTCAACTTTTAATATTTCAAATTATAAATTTTTACCATTTTAAAAAAAATAGATTTTTTGTTAGCGCATAGATCATCAAACTACAATTTTTTTGCTTCTTCAACTATAAATTTTTTCCCGTATATACTCTAATTTTGATAAAATTTTGTGCAAGGGAGAATGTAACTTACCGCTAGACACATGGAAACCATGCTGCCGTAGAATGCGAAAAAGCGTGGAAATATGGTGAAGATCATAATTGGCACATTGGCTCTGAAAACTGTCATAAATTTGCTGAAGAGCATCCTGAATTTCCTGCTCAAAGTGATAAGACACCCCAAGACGTTCAAGAGCGTCAATAAAATTGAGCTGCTTAAGTAGGTTACCCTTTGTTTCTACAAGCTCCTTCTTCACTTCCTCTCTTAGTTTATTCGCCTCTTCTTTCTTCGTCAAATGCACTTCCTAAAAATATGTATCCATTTTGATCATAATCAAAAAAAATAATCTTATTATAACAATGCTAAATTGAGATATAATACATCCATGTTTCTAGAAGCTTCTAACATTTTGACAAATATGACATAAAAAAAACTACTCTCCATTCTTTAATTTTATTTTCATTTAGAAAATTCTACTTTAAGAGGAGAGAAGTTTGACTACCGTTTTCATGAAATATATAGAAGATACAATATATCCACGTAGTGGCTGATCCAGAGTTGAAATTTAGTGGGGGCATAATTGATGAAAAAGTTTTTTAAAAACACAAATATATAAATAAAAATAATGTTTTCAATTGGATATTTTGTTAAACATAAAAAGGGGCATAGTTTAGAAAAATAAATTGGGTTTTAAATAGGTATTGAAAATTGTAACTACATTTTATTGAGCTTTGTTGTACAGCTGAACACATATTAAGTGTAATTAAAATCTCTTATTAATAAAGAAAACTTAATATCATAGTTGGTTTAGACTTGAGGGCACAGGAGGGCACTTGGATCCGCCCATATATCCACGTGAGATCTCGTTAGGTTCGTTTTAATGTATATTTTTTACCATATATTTTTTATAATTATTTATGATGCACGATTAGGGATATTAAGACTTAAAATTATATTAAAAACTGTGTAAAAAATAAGTGGATCAAGAGTATACTCTTTTTAATACTTGTAACAATCAATGTTTTTTACAGAGTCCAGTACGCATATTTCACTCTTGAATATCTTTAATTATAAACAATAAATAATTATAAAAATTGATAATTAGAAGATAAACATTAAAATTAATTTAATAAAATTTTACTTAACCATATTTTTTTATATATATATATATTTTTTTTTATATATAAACAATCATATGTGAAATAAAATAAACAAATAAAGATCATGATAGTAATGTTGCGTGTAAAAAGAAACATAAGAAATAGTAACCTCATCATGATGAGGGTTTGTGAGATGAAGAAAG
Organism: Amaranthus tricolor; assembly: GCF_026212465.1. Lineage (NCBI taxonomy): Eukaryota > Viridiplantae > Streptophyta > Magnoliopsida > Caryophyllales > Amaranthaceae > Amaranthus > Amaranthus tricolor. The sequence goes on along the minus strand of NC_080049.1, from coordinate 6,416,219 downwards.
TGATCGCCCCAATGGCATGGGTGAAATTCGGCTACGGGTCGGGTTTTCTTGTTTTGTGAGATTTCAGCCGACATTTCTGGGCAAAGATGTAAATGACAAATACACTTTAAAAAATAAGAGTGAAATTTTAGAATTTGAATGATAATTGTTGAGTAACGTAGCATATATATAAATATAGCAAAGGAGAAGCGTCTGCCATATTGTTAATTCCTCGCATAATTCATGTTCACACTATCAATAATAAACGCATTTGACAGGTCATATGCCTGACACGGCTTGAATTAAAAAAAAGCAACAAATCTAGATTAACGTTATGCAAATCTTCATTTGTGGTATTGATTTTGTGTTATGTGTCTCTGGTCGGTTTAAAAATTGGGTTTTGTGTTCATATCGTTTTTATATATATTAAATCATTTTCAAAGTATGGTTAAATGGAATTTGATTACAATGTCTAAAAAATTTCACTTCATCAAGTGTGCTTTAAACACCTCAATTTATATGTTTATTATTTTTAAATAAGACAATATGTTATGCACAGCTAAAAACAATTAGGTTATATCATAAAAAAAAAAAAAAAGAAGACAATGCTTATGCTTCTTAAGAAAAGGAGGGGAGACTTTAGAAGCAAATAATAGACTCAAAAGATATGACATTACATTTTCATTAGAAACGAACTTATTTGAATGATAGTTTATTTAAGAGTCGTAACTATGTCTAACTTTTACCATTTTATTATACTTGTCTTTCATAGTGATATTTGTCCATCAAACATATCACTATCAGTTGCAAATATTTTAAAATGGAGAACTAGCATGAGTTACACTTCTCTGAAAACTAACCAGTGATAGGAATAGTTGGAGTCGCCTTATCTATGTCTTAGTCTACTAATACTCTCTCATACCTGTGGGAATTCTCGTTCTTTGCCTTTAACATATATTTTACTTGTTTTTACCTAGTTATTTTTATATGTTTATATATGTTTTTTTTTATTTAATAATTAAGGGCCAAGCTGTGGTTTCACTTTCACTCGGTCCTTTTCTTTGCGGAAACCTCATTTTTCTGAGGATTTTTTTAAGGATTTTTTTTAGCCGAGGACTCTTAAGCCGCAAATATGGTATGCCGCTTTCCTTCCCTTCCCAGACCCTGATTTTAGTTTCTTATAAGCGGGATACATTGGGTATGATGATGATGATGATATTCAATTAACATTCGTTACTCTATGGGCCCTCTTGGATTGAATGTAAATATTTAAGGGAGTAAATGGTAGAGGATTTTTTAGTGTTGTCGCTAAAGCCTCTAATCAAACAATATTTGTAAACACCCTTAATTAACACTACACAAGTGTAGTGGCAAGTAGGGGGTCGATCCACTGGGAAATGAGCTACGAGACTTAGGCCCTCTTTAGGTGTTGGTGGATCATGAATTGTTAGATTAGATACGGGTTAGACTACTACTACAACTACAAAAATAACAAACAAAGAAGAACCAGAATGGGGTTAAGCCACTTGTGACAGCTATCCTATGGTAAAGGTTTTGATTTCATTTGGTTTGATTGGAGAGAACTGGAACACAATACGAATAGTGATCTGATCCTAGATCGAGCTTGGGATCACCTCCGATAATATCATCCTCCTCACTCTCATGAGTAAAGACAAGAGAATCGGGCAACAAAAGTCTACAATCCATTAATCCTCCCCTACTCTCATAGGCGGAGGGGAAAACTCTTAGTTGAAGGGGCGATTGCAAAATTCAACTCTCGTTGATCCCTTGCACCCGACTCCATTCATTGAGTAAGGGTTTAGGTTACTCCAAAATCCCACCCTCGTTGGCCTCCCAAAAGCAACTATGGCTACCCTCAAGCAATGGATAGAGCAACCCTTCTACTAAGTCTCCATTCAAATCAATATTTCACCATTATCAAGCCATCAAACAAGGGTTGAGCTAACCCCAAACTCTAACTAACTACTCACTACTCATAACCATAACCAGCAAATTCATAAACAATATATAACATAAGCATTCAAACACCAATAACATAAATATGGATAAGACAAGAGTAAAATAATAAACAAAATAAATCAATATCATCAGTTAGCTAAATTGAATAATTACATAATAATGAAATACTAAAAATAAATAAGATTAGAAATTACCAAAAAAAAAAAAAGAAGAGAGATTCAAGAATATTAAAAACCCATAAAAACCCAAACTTAAAGCTCCACGAAAATAATTTACAAGCTTCAAATAATCACCAATAAAAGCTAATAAAAGTAGTAAAAGATGAAGATTAACAATAAAAACTAAGCTTTGATTAATTTAATCAAGACTAGAATAAAGAAAAAAAATGAAAATGAGAAAACTAGGGTTTATACAAAAAGAGAGAAAAAGATGAAAAAAATCTGAAAATGAAAATTGCTAAAATACACTTAGTTCTAAGCTATTTCAAATACCCTCTATTTATACCCCTTACAAAATAGGATATTTATCCCCCAATGATAATGAGAAAATGACCCTAAAACTAATAGAAATATATCTTGAAGGTTTTTGGGAAAAATCTAAAACGAACACTGACAAAGAGCGTGCTTGGAAAGATCAAATTCGCTGAAAAATGGGCCTGAACACAAGTTCGAATCCCTTTGACTACATTTTTGCTGCACCTTGTTTACAAGCTTGGTGCTGTTGCTTGACGCGTGGAGAATTTTGGTACTGGCTGCGATTACCGGTCGATCGGTTAAACCGATCAGTCGATTTCCTATATAAATGTTTTGCACATTCTGCATATCACCCAAAATAAGATCGATCGGTCGATCCTCCTTGACTAACTCAACAACAGCCTAGAACTCTTTGGTTATAAGATCGATTGATCGATCCAAATAGATCGATCAATTGATCGATCTCCTTCTCTTTAGACATGTCATTTTAAAAAATGCTCTTTCTCCTTCTTTATAACTCCGAATTCGACGTGTGACCAGTCGATTCGAAACTAACGAACTCAACTTTTGCCTTCCATCAAGATATACACCAAAATTCGAGTGCGTTGACCTCCATCGGCACTTAAGTTGACTTTTCATGAATGATGCTTCTTGCTTGGCTTGAGTTTGACTCCTTTTTGATCTCTTTCCCTCATTTCTTCCTCGGCTTTGATCCATTCTTCCTCAAACCTCCGGGGGATTTGGAATTTCATCAATAACACTCTTTTGCTCGGAAAAAGGTAAAAAACCTATAAAAACATGATCAAACGCATGCTTCCCTCAAATGTAGTGTAAACCCAATAAAAAGGAAAGATGTAACAAAAACTGAAAAGAAACATAATAAATATCACGCATAAAAGGAATCAAAATAGGGTTTATCGATAAATAAAAGTAAAAATATGAAATAAAAGTTAGTTAGATAGAAGACTAAAGAAATTCGATTGTTAGAAAGGTGAAAAATTTGGTTAGAAAGTAATGAAAAATGGATGAAATAGCAATTGGTTCCCTCATTTTAGAGAATAAATTTACCCTAGAGGAAGGTGGAGGAATATCAAGTCATCCTTGTTTTTCATTCATCTTTTTTAATCTAATTACATTCTACCTCTTTTACAATTATATCAATTACTTTGTTTACACCCCTGCTTACTTTAATTCTATTAATTTGATCCGAAATTGAAAGTAAATCGACCTGAAAATGTGTTCCTTTTTAGGTTTATCGAACCGACATCACCCGACTCGAAGCTATATATGAACCGGTTGACAACCGAAAATGGGAAATCTGAACCCAAGCTATACCGATTTTTCTAACCGACACATGACTGTTAATCGAGATTACCCGAACCTAATAATGACCGACCCAAGTCATATCCGACCCGAATCATACTCAAAACCAAACTCGATCCGACTAAAATCGACTTAACCCGAATGAAGCTTAGATCGAAGTGCTGTAAACTTGAACCAATTTTTTACATAGAAGTATTATTGACTCATATTCAATCATCTATTAGTTATTCTAATAAAGTCATAAATATTTTAATAAAAATAAATTTTATAAATACATGGTTTCATATATTTAGAGTTAATAATCAATGGTCAATGTTTATTTAACTACTTTTAATCGAATTAGATGAAAATTGATAGAACTTTATAATTTTAATTTCCGGTCAAACAAGTAAAAGTAACAATGTAATAATGATCACTAATTGATTTGCATTTTCACTATTTTGCTTTAAGTAAAGGAACCTTATCATCAATTAAAAAATGACTAACAACTTAATCTGATACTGATTCGATCAATAGTAATTAATAATTCGCATTTCGTAGCCGAATTCTACTTGAAAAATACACGAACCAGATCTGTAACTGGTAAAACCGAACCAATTATTAACCCATGACAACCCGAGACTGATTGAAACTCGACATAAACTTTAACTGACACCGACCTGATACTAACCCGATAGTTTGAATAACCGATCTTTAACCGAACCGTGACTAACCGACCGGACCCGAGTATGACCCGTCGCAATACGCATTCGAAATATAACCGATCCGAAATACAATCGAATTGAATGACACCCGTCCGAAACCGACCCGATCACCCGAATGAACACCTCTAGGTTAAACTATCGAATGTTAGTATTTGGTAAATTATCTGACTGAAAAAACTTGAATAAACCATCTTTGAATACACCGCTTAATATTTGCACTAAATATCATGTGCAAAATTATCTTATCAAAATAATTAATAAAATCAACTTGGTTAATTCATCATTCAAATCAGCTAACAGTTATCAATTATTATTAATTGTTTTCTTAAAAAAAATTGAACTTCGTCCAAATTTTAGCATGGACCATATCTTTATGATCAACATTAAAGATCTCATTTACTTTAGAAATTATTAGTGCACTTTTTTATTGTGTATATCATTGGTACTGTTAAGAACACGTAATAGCATGAAACATCACATACATTTTTTTATTAATTTGTCGACAATGATTTGCCCACCATAATTGATAATGCTTGTGGCTTCATTAGTGCTGTCAGCTTATACGCCTAATTGGTGAAAGAGTAATAAGCCAAAACATGTTTTTGGTGAATTCCTAATATCATGATTCATGTGTATGTATTATTTAATCCAAAATATATATAATTTTAAGTTTTAAATTTTTTTTAAGTGGTAGGAAAATATTTTTATTCTGAATGGTGATTCTAAACTTTTAATTCATATAGTAGACAAAAAGTTTAAATTTTTTGTTGAACTAAACATTTATTTCAAATAGATTTTCAAGACATGTTCTATGAGAGTGATTGCCATGTTTGTTTAATGAAAAAAATCATTATGATCGATAATAATAATGTAAATTTACCAAAATTTAACCTTTTATCTATTTATTAGAAAAATTAAAGCTTAAGATCATCACACTAATTAAAAAAAACATTAGCTCACTGCATAAAAAAATCAAAAACTTAAAATACACATCAAAATTCCCTATTTAATATAAGCAAATTTAAAACTTACATCTTCAAAAGTGAGTTTGTGTGAATCTGAACTGATTGAGTGATTGAGAAGATATCTGCCTTTAATACTTTGATGTTATTGCATTAATTAAAATAAAATTGCAAATTTTAGTTATAAGAAGTTTGGGTATGTAAATCTCAAGAGATTAGTACCTTTTCTGACATTCTAAGCATGATTTATAGGTAAAATGAATGAAATTAGCTGTTTTTATAGAGAGTTGATTTTAATTTTTAATATTTGTCTGGTAAAATAAAATTAGATTTTTATATTTTATGATTATTATTATAAATAGAGACGTATAATATACTTCTTAATTGATAAAAGATTTGATCTACTAAAACATGCATGTTTACTTTACATTGGATATACATCAGCAAAACCGTACATTCTTATTCATTATTTAAACTTATATACTTCTTTCCTTTTGTAATTTTTATTAAGTGAATTCACCCACATTTATTTTGAATATTATAACAATCCACTAATTTCTTAATAACAAAATATATAAATAAATGTACTTTTCAAAGATATGCAATTATTACCACATTATATACGAAATATGAAGTAATTATTATTAAGATATATACAACTGACATCGTTTTCTATCATTCTATTCAACAAAAATTTGTACCTAATTAGTTAATATAAAAATAATCAAATTATTTAGTTTATAAAGATGATAAATATACAATACGTAATAAACTCCAATTAATAATTTATTTCATATAGCTCATTTTAAGCAAGAATCATTTAATTCAATTTGTGTTTAATAGATGGTAAGTTACTCAGTTTAAAAAATTGTTAGGAGGATTATAGATGACAGATTGATTAATTTTATTTGCCATATAAGCCGATATCAACCAATAAAATCATTTCATCTAGCGGGGTTCTATGAGGATGCCTCATAAAATTTTACAATGTTTTTATTAAATTGTATGATTTTCTAACAACTATATATTGGTGATAATTGATGTATTATAATAAATAAAAAAACTAAAGGTAGACTATTAAGTGTGATAAACTGCATCAACGGCGAAAATTAGTCTCGGAGCCAGTCAAGATCCGACCCTATTTTTAGAGTCCGAGTCCAATTTTTTGAAATCCAATAAGATTGGGTTGCTCGGTTCCAACAATTAACATTAAATTCGTTTAAAATTTATTTTTTATTTATCTGGATATAATATATAATTATATAGAACCTATAAATACATTTTAGTACTTGTGAAATCTTTATAATGTTAACTAGATAAAGTATGGATGATTGTATTAAGATTCAGATTTGGTTCCATAAAATTAATTTATTTTGATTCACCCGGGTCTGATTGAATCCGATCCATGATAATTTAATTCCACGTTTATATAAGTTTGTTCTTGTTCGCTTTTGTGGAACAATTAATTACGACTTAATCCTCTGATTTAGGATTGATCAGAAGTTAATACTGGTGATGTAGAAGCCTGTCTTTGCTATCTAGCCAAGCTATGCAATAAGATCACCAGAGAAGATACATGTTCCTGTAAAATGCACCAAGGGGTTAGCATCTGTCTAATAAAAGTTACCTCATAGGTCTTTCCAGGAGCACAGTAGCTACAAGGTGGATTACTACTTAAGACTTATTTTGACGTGAGGTCCTTATGAAGAAGATGATTACTAGAAAATATTCCTAGTATCTGACAAACGTTCTATTGAAGATTAATTAGAACAATTGTAATAACTCTCTTGTATTTATGGTTATGCTTTTAATGTTCATTGAAATTCAGTTATAATAACTCCTTAGTAATAAATCACTTAGAGTTCTTTGTATCTCTCTCAATATTAGAATTTAGTTACCTCATTTATGTGCCCCATGAAGTATATTTATAGTCCATCATTGTGCATGTAGAATGTTCCTTTTGTTATTTCATCAATCCTCAAAATTCCCTTGCATGCCACTGTTGCTGTCTTTGACGTGTTGGTTTCTTCTTTATTTAGGTGATTTTTCCTCTTATATAATGGCGCTCTTTGCTTTTTCTATCAACATGTGTTCCACTAGTTTGTAATAATCTTCAACAGTGGACAAGTGTCCTCATAATCGTATGTGACCTTCTCATGCACTAGCATTCTTAGTGTACGTTCAATCCTTCTTCAATCTTTCCAGATAAATGTTCTCAAATCTTCTTCTAACCTTATTATTTTCTCCCAGATTAACCTTAATTTATTCTTCCCGAACGATTTTCTGCCAGAATTACTTACGATTAATATTTTACATATACAAAGTTGAACTAAACACTCATCTTAACATGTGTAATAAATAAATTTGATTGTCTCTATCCTATATATCTATAATTTTTAATCGAATGATCCACATCATAAGACTTCCGTACTTTCCTTGAAAGCATACTATCAATCTAACATGCATCATGAGGAGTAAACAGTTGATACACCAGCTGATCAGGATATATGATAATAAAGTAGTATCATGATATGCATTTAAAGCATTTAATAAACAAATCAAGGAATTGTACAAAATAATCATATTTTGTGATAGTTGAGTAAGTTTTAATAGTTATTTACGTTATTGTCTTATTGACTTGCACATGGTAGACCGGTAATCACGTTTCCTTTCAATACTTTTCTATGCCAAAGTGACTCGATTCAAAATCCGAACCGAATCTGAAAATTACTCGATCTGAAAATATTTTTTTTTTGAAGTTTATCGAATTTACACAATTCGAATTGAAGTTGCATCCAAATCGAATTCGCAATCAAATATGGAAAAAGGAACCCGAGCAGCAACTGATTTTTAATAACCGAAATATAACTGTTAAACGAGATTACCTAAACCTAATAGTGACCGAACTGAGTCATATATAATCTGAATCATGAACAAAACTGAACTAGATTTGGCTAAAACTGACTTAACCAGAACCGAATTTTAATCGAACTATTGTAAGCTGATTTTTAACCAAACTGTTGTAAACCCTAACCGATTTTTAATCGAAAAACAAGTTGAAACTCCAAAAAAGTTTATGATTAATTTTATTTTATCAAATGATTTCAACATATTTTTAACTGATTTCAGTTATCAATTAAATGAATGAATGTTTGAAAACTATTTTCTAGTATTACAACCTTGTAAAAAAATTTATCGATAAATTAATAAGTACTCATGAAATTGACATCAATTATAAATCAATAAGTACCACATAAAAACCTTTTATTGCTTATAATTAGTAACATGTTAAAATGCATCAATACAAAAACTTAATATGTTTCATCAACACTTCAATTTTATGTTATCTTGTTATCCATCACTAATTCAGTATTTCGTGTTAGTAAATCACCAATATGATATAAATTTTGAGTTGTCTTTTTACTGTTGCTCGACATGCCACCTCATGTGACTTGCAGTGGTAGCAGAAGCATACATTTGTTGTAACCTAGGGCAGGGGAAAAGTAATGAAACTGTTTTCTGAAAGTCTTATCACATTTGTTGTCTATTATCCAACTAGAAAGACCACAAACCTCAGAGTGAGTCATACTCGCTACATCCCCAATATATCATACACCCATTAAGACAATAATCAATTTTCTCTACGGATAATCCAAGAGCCGAATTTTGTTTCTTCGTATCATAAAAATTGCTTCTCGTCCTATTATCTTTTTATCATCGACATATGAGTATGATTTTCACAACCAAGGTACAACGCTAAGTTGGCAGCGTTCCGCATATCAAAAGATTGTCTTGATTGAGGATTCAGATCTTCTTCAATATGTAAGGGCGATTGTACATCATCATTGACATATCGCATTGAGGTAGAATATGGTGATATGTATCGTACACCATCATTACATACAAATATTGCACTGTGTTATGTTGTAACTCTTCTTGAACCACCAGTTTACTTGGTTGAGCTTTAAAATTGTCAGTTTTATTCCGACTGAAAAATAGTGAGTATTATTCAGACTGAAAAATAGTCAGTATTCAGTTGGTAAGAATTAAGTTTTTTTAAAAAAACTATGCGTATATATATTATCTGTATAAAGAAAAAAATAAACATAAATAACATACCTAGCATATATATCATAAACAATTTAGTAACAATTTAGACAAAATTTAATCAAATACACGTACAATAACATATATAATTAACATAAATAACCTTATATATATATATATATAATATATATATATATATATATATATATATATATATATATATATATATATATATATATATATATATATATATATCATAAAAAATTTAGTAACAAAACAAAATTTAAACTATAAATTCGAAAAATTAACATACCTTGGTAGTTGTTGAACATGATGTGTTTTTTCAAGTATAGTGAAAATATATAATATTTTATGATATAATGTTTTGTCAAATATAATATGATGTGATTTGTTATTTATATATGATAAATGATCATGAGCGGGAAAAACGAAAATTTGAAATCTAACTGAATCCTGACTAAATTCTGACTATGTGCGCACATAATTTATTTTCTGACTGAAGTCAAGCTAAATGGTTATTTGGTCGGTAGGTTTCCTACTAACATCCAAATAATAGGAAATTAGTATGTTTAGTTGGTATTTCTCCGATTGATCTCATCTACCAAAACAAATTCATTCGCAAATAATATATGCAATTATATACACTAATTCATCACATTATTACTCTTTCTCATTATTAATTCTTTAGCAATTTATTAGTGGAATTTGGTACACATTTAAATGAGCTTGATTATTATTTCATTGAAGGTCCCAATTTGAATGCTATGTTTCTTTACTAAATCAAACAAGGCGTTCAGAAATATATCAAGCATCGATCACACGACATATGGATGAAGAATGAAACGAAATCATGCACACTGTACCAACGAAATAGGAGTAATATATATAATTGTTGACAAATTAATGATTAAAGGAAACAACAACAATAATAATAATAATAATAATAATAATAATAATAATAAAGTTTTGAATGGCTAAACTGCAGAAAATCATAATGCGAAAATTAGAATGATTTGAGTTTTGAATACTTAATTTGTATTGATTTATCAATGAGTGGAACACCTCTATTTATATATGAGATTATGACTAAAAATAAGAAAAAAAATATATTAACCTAAACTTAAATAATAGGAAACAAAATAGCCTTAATATCCTAAATATTAAAAAAGATCTTAACTTTCTAAAACATAATATTCTGAAATAATATCTTTATTTTATTGTACTTCTTATTTTCCTACACTCCCCCTCAAGTTAGGTCTCGGGATCACCGAAACCTACCTTGCACAATATTATTCAATGCTTTTGATCCAATTATCTTTAACAGAAAATCTGCTAGTTGATCTTTTGATTTTACTGAGGACATTTTGATGATCTCTTCGCCGAATTTGTCATAATTGACTTTCAATTTTTTGAGTTTAGATAAAAGGTCAAGAAATAAATTGGGTTGGTTTATTTTATTATTTGGGTCAAAGATTAGAATTTTGGGGTATGATCTTAATTGAGTTTTGGGTTTAGGTTTTATGGGTGGGGTAAGATTTTTCTTTTTTCTTTGTTTTATAAGAAAGGATTTCTGTTGGGTAAATGGGTAGGGGATTTTCGTGAGGGAAATTGGTAGGATTAATTTTTGTGGGTCATGGGATTTGCGTGGGTCAAGGGAAATGGGTAGGATTGATTTTGGAAAGTAAACTCTTGCCCCAATTACTCCCAATGCCATTTTTCTCTCCAGTTTGACTTGCTTTTTCTCATTCCCTTCAATATTTGAATTGAGTATATGTATAGAGAAAGAAGCATTCAAACTCTTGTAGATGTCGACCACATTTTCCACATAAGGGGCTTGTCTCAATTTTTTGTTGAGAATTTCAGGCGTTGGCCAGTCATTGGGTGGAAGGTGCTTGGTTGAATTTGGTCTTCTACCGGTTCGGTTTATTTGAGCGTTGGTGGCTTTCTCCATTGTTGGGGTGGGCCATGGGCGGTTGTTGAGTGGTCTCCTCGGTTCTCTTTTGACTCTTCTTCCTTGTCTCTATTTCTCCCCCTCGTGACCTCATGCTGAATGGGTTCATTTACGGCAGGTAGCGAAATTGGTCCGAGAATGAATTGAATTCTTGTCCGTAGTTCGTGAGCGGTGGTAGTGTAGTAAAGAAAACAATCTATAAGGTTTCTGTCAATATTTTCGATGATCCATGACATCACCATACTATCATTTTGCTCCCATTGTTCATTTGTGGTGGTCGGTGGGACCATAGTGATATGATTGAGCCTCCCCCGATCACTAATTTCGGTCTTCATTTCTTTACACCACTTGATGTAAGTTTGGTAGTTCAGTTTTTTCAATACTATTGATCTTCTATTGATTTTTTAGTTAAATTTTTTGAAGAGAAAGAGCATTTGTTCCACATGTGCCATTGAAATCATTTTTTTGGTTTGTTTTGTTTTGGTTTGGTTTGATTGTTGTTTGTTTTGATTTGGTTTTTGTTTGAATTTTGGTCGATTATGATCAATGATAAAAATACCGATAGAGTTTTTTTGTCCAGAAAAACCTTACGGCTCTTATACCTTGTAGAAAATTATAATGCGAAAATTAGATTAATTTGGGTTTTGAATATTTGAATTGTATTGATTTATCAATGAGAGGAACACCTCTATTCATAATGAGATTAGGACTAAAAATAAGGAAATAAAATATTAACCTAAATCTAAATAATAGGAAACAAAATAACCTTAATATCCTAAATATTAAAAAAAATCTTAACTTCCTAAAACATAATATTCTGAAGTAATATCTTTATCTTATTCTACTTATTTTCCTACATAAACAACATTTGATCCTCATTTTGTTACAATTTGTATACAACACAGATATTAAAAGTATTTATAATATTATTTGTGTAATGTGTATAAGAAGATCTATGTTATAACCTAGGATAGCACTGGCTTACCCTTGAAAAATATAAGAAGTCTACTATTGATGCTTTGTTGCCACTGTTGACATCTGATAGAAAACAAACGAAGAAGATAGATTGAAGATGACAGGCGACAAAAAGCGATTTTTATATTCTATTTTTTATGTTGGGTCTCTAGTAATCTTTTGGTTCGGGGCCTTAAACATATTTTGTTTTATTTTTCTTTATTTTGTGTTCTTTAATTTTCTTTTGGGCAATTTCATTGTAGATAGGCCTTGCCCTTTATTTCCTTTCCGATTTTGATTTTGAGTTTTTCTTTCAAATCTTTCTAACTTGGGAGAGATTAAGACCTTAACAATAATTATTCATCGAATCCCTTTATAATCTGTATCCCTTCCCTCACACTTTCTATGAAAACATAATATCATTTATCCTTACAAATTTCTTTATTCATTTTCCTTTATTTTCTTCCATCCAAACACAACCTTAGAGATATATTAGCATCAGTAAGCATAAATAGATTTACCACACTTTAATTCAATCTTCAAGACCCTTCTAAAAGACCTCAATAACTCATAGTAATCATTCCTCGAGCTCCCCTAAAGTGGACATGCATGGATTCACAAAAAGCTAGCTTTACTGACAGCTTGAGTAAAACTACAGATCCTACTTCTCATGGCTTGACTCGTACAAACATACACTCATTTACATTCTGTTACCCTGTTTATTTATTTATATTGCATTCAATACTTATTGTATTGTATCATTTAAGAGGCTTGTTTTAGAATATTTTGATAGAAGATTGCCACTAGAGGTGTTTTAATAGGCGGGTCCACCCTATAGATCAACGGCCGAATAACTTTTAAACAGGCCATTAACAGGTGGATCATTATCGAACTTTCATTTAAAGCGTCTAATACTCGGACCGAATTGGGTTATTATTAGGCTTGGTTACCATCAAAATATTCTCCATTTTTTCATTTAACATTTGTTTATATGTATAGGCAAGTCGATCTAATGAGCTTCAAAGTCGAACTAAAAGATCATTGATGACTATTTTAAAAGGTCTGGTTGATTTAAGTTTAAAAGATTTTAACTTGTCCAAATAGATCTGGTCCATTAAAATTTTAACCTGCCCCCATCAGCCCATTAACTGTAGTTGCCACAAACTACATTCACAAAGTAACCACTTTTTGACCTCGGAGCTTTATAAAAAATTATTAAAAGATGACCAATGATTTTGGGTAAGATATATTAAATCAAATTGTTTTTATCTATTAGACCAAAAACTATGTAACGGTAGGAAACTACACTTAAGAATAAAATCAAAATAAATCAAGAATATCATTATTACAAACTGTAATAATTAACATAATTACTGAAAAATTACTAAAACAATTATATGGATACAAAATCTTTTTTCTCTACAATTTAATTTGGATAAGTATGTACAATATTCTCTTAAATGTCACCTACCATCCATGAAGGTAATAGTAATTTCGTTAATTGATTTATTAAAATTAGACGATGAAGATGGACAATCAATTTCTCTCTCAATAAAAAAACCAGGCTCGTTAGGATTAGGCAATGAGATTGTGCTTCCCAACATTAAAACCACCATTGACATACTTGGTCGTTTTTCAGGTGATTTTTGTACACATAATAGACCCATTTGTATTACTCGCATTATTTCAGGTACATTGGCTGATTCTTCCACCGATGAATCCAACAACTCCATGGATCTTTCTTCATTATAGAGTTTCCATGCCTGTTATTTACAAGATTAGAAAACCTTGTTAATATTATTAATAATTAGATAGATAATTAGGAAAAAGTAATTTGTATTATAATTAAGAGTATTACTAGTCTAAAAGCTTAGATAATTCACAAATAAGACTCTCTAACGGTGAGACCATCTTTATTGGACTCACTTATTGTAGTCTTAAATAGATCAATTATAATTTTTTAAGTGATCACTTGCAGTTTTAAAACTAAAACTAAAAATTAACAATAAGTCGTTTGTGCACACTTTATAAGTTATTGAAGTCCTTCTTCCAATTGTCATATGGTTTTGAGATGGTATATATTTTCTTGGCTTATGAAGTGTATGCACCTTGTGCCTCCCCGTTAATATATTGACATTCACAATAAGTCAAACTCAGTTTAACATAAAAGTGATCAATTTTTATAATTTTAGAATTATCGCTTATAACCAGTGATCACTATAGTAATGGTCTAATACAAGACCTAATGTAAATAATTTTATGTCTCAATAATATTGCTACGGTTGGAAATTTTATTTAGTCGTTTGGGGAAGAATAAGAAAAAAACTAGAGGAGGAAAGAAATGTGTAGATGATATAAAGTGGAAAAATTGAATTTGTGGATGAGGTTATTTTGTTAATGAGAAAAAACAACAAAAATATTTGATAGTTCTGAAGTCAGATTAATGATTATTAAGACGTTTAACGGGAGATCAATAAAAATCTTTAACAATTTGAAAATAACTTTTTTTTTTTTTTTGAAAATAACTATTTTTTTTTAAATGATTTGAAAATAACTAAAATATGTGCTTATTTTTAAGGAGCATTATATAGGACTCTTACATGCCCAAGAAGATTAAGGCCATGAGTAGGGTGGCTAAATTCTCTGTTTTTCTTCCCACTCACTATCTCTAGCAGCAACACACCAAAGCTAAAGACATCAGATTTTGTAGAGAAGTGTCCGTCAATTGCATATTCTGGAGCCATATAACCACTGAAAAATAAATTATTTGGTATTCAAAATTAAACATATGCACAATTTTAAACAAAGATATTCATTGAAGATAAAGGTTTGAGAATGCTCTTACTATGTGCCAACAATTCTCTTGGTATTTTCTAGATCAGCCTCACTTCCTCCAAAGATTCTTGCCATTCCAAAATCTGAAATCTTGGGGTTGAAATCATTATCAAGTAAGATATTGCTAGTCTTAAGATCTCTATGTATAATTCTTAGCCTCGAGTCATGGTGAAGATAAACAAGCCCACGAGCTATCCCATTGATGATATTGAACCTTATGGGCCAATCTAATTGACAGTTTTTAGTTTTGTCTGTAAAATAAATTTCACATGTTAAAAATCATACAAATTAGAAAATTCTAAGTTTATAATTAATATATCTAGAAAACAAACAATATATAACTATATATCAAAAGAAAAGAGATACAAAAGACTGCTCTGACGATTAAAACACAAAAAAAATATGTCATGGTAGGAAGATAAGTAACAAGGTGATCGATAGAATACAACCTAAAAAACGATCATTTATTCTTTTATTTTAGTTTATTTTCCACATTTTCCCTTCTAAATATGTGATTTGATCTTTGAGTTCACTTGCACTTCATCATCATTTTTAGAGATTAATATGATTAAAAAGAGTAAAATATAAGTAATAAGATTAAGCAAAAATAAGGGAAGAATGCAAACCAAAAAGTAGTAAGTCCAAGCTTGTATTTGGCATGTACTCGTAAACCAACAACTTCTCTTCCTCATGTATGCAGCATCCAAGAAGTCTTACAAGGTTACGATGTTGAAGTTTAATCATGCAGGATGCTTCATTTTTAAATTCTTGTACTCCTTGATTGGAGTGCTTTGAAAGCCTTTTCACGGCTATTTCTTGCCCATCGCTCAATATACCCTATAAATTTGTAACCATTTTTTAATTTTTTTTTCATTAGATTTATATATATTTAATGAAAATAAATAAATATAAAAGATGTTGGTGATCATAATGATGGTAAACCTTGTAAACGATTCCAAATCCTCCTTTTCCCAACTCATTTTTTGATGAAAAATTATCCGTTGCCTTATTCATTGTTAATATATCAAAGAAAGGCAATTCTAAATCATTATCTTGAGTGTGTGATGCCGACATATGTGATCTCGATAATTCTTGTTCTGGAAAAAAGTCTTCCCGTTTTCCTACAACAATCGTACAATAGGGATTAGACTGTAGTCCACCAATGTAATAAATTTACCAAAATAAATATTTCTAAAATAATAAATTTAAATTTAAGATTATGAGCAATAATTTAAAAATATTTATTAGTTTGTCAACAAACATTCTTCTAAGTTATTTGTTATTGAAAAAAAAAACTAGCTTCTCTTTTCTTTCTTTTATCCTCTAAAAAAACCCTAGCCTTCATCGTTAATTTAAAGCCTATTATCAACCTTATAATTAATGGTAAGCTCTCCATCTTTTTATTTTTGCTTTTTTCAATTTTAGTTAAAAATAAAATATATTTTCTCTATATTATAGAATTATTCTATCCATTTATTGGATTTAATCTACTTATATATTAGATTTTTAAGTCTTTCATCTCATGATGAAAGTTTGGAGTCTTATTATCAATTTGATGGTAAAAAGGTATATGACGTTAACACAGGTGTCAATTCTGCTACTACAGTCAATGGTATCAAACTTATCACTATTTCAAAGCAATACCAGATCTAAAGACCCCCGGAGGAGGCTGTATGAAACAGCGATATGATAGAGGGAAAGCTTCAATGTTAGATATTTTTTATAACGATTGTGACTTTTCTATATAAAAATTTATTTGATTAAAATTTTTATGTATTTGATCAATTGTTACTCATTTGTACATGTCGAATGACATTTTTATCATGAGTTATTAGGATCCTTTTTACAAAAAAGTTATTTATTATTGTAAAATATTTTATTTGCAATTTAATTATTTTTAAGTAGTAAAAAAATAAAATGCTTAGAATTTATACTAAAATAATCAATGGTTGACATTGTATGATTTTGGTGATTAACTTTAAAAGCTAACCACTATAAAATCACCAAAGAGATTAAAAAGATACATTCAACGGGAAGAGTTTTGGATGATTTAAAAATTATAAGAAATAACGAAAGGTGCAAAGGAAAAATAGATTTAGATTTCGTTCAGATGTTTTCTAATTCGCATGAAATCTATACACATTTGTTAAGTTGTTTAGTCGTAGAGTATAAAACATATAAAAGACTCAATAAAAAATTTAAGCTAATGGTTGAGGTTTTAAGTTATATTTTATATATTCTAACAATATAATTATAGATCTCAAAAATATAAAAACATGTAAAAAAAATGGCCTAATTATTAAGGACAGATAATAAAAATATTTCTTTTAATATCTTATTCTTGTTTTTAGGTAACTTGCATTGGTGTATATTCTGATTTTATTCTTTTGTATTCTTAGCTAGGAATATCTTTATATTAGTTGTTTCCAATTATATAAAAGGAAACCAAAATATTGTATTGTAGCTAGCTGTTACTTCCTCTTGTATATATAGTCTTTATGTGTAATTAAATAAAATTAAGCCTTTCAATTATTGGAGAGCAGTTATTTACAGTTACTTAATTCATTACAGTTGATTTGTTCTTAGGCAGTTACATTGTAGGCACTTGCCCATGTTCTTAGAAGTTACTACAATGCTCATGTATATATATGATATGCTTCTAAGGAATGAATGAATAATCAGAATATTTTTCACAAAAGAACAACACCAGATTTCATCAAATTGACATGGTATCAGAGCCCTAGGGTTCGAATCCGGACAGGCATCATCATTTACTTGTTCTTACCTTGAAAATGGCTGATTCATCAGAAAACCAAACACAGCAAACCTTAATGTCTATGGAACAAATGGAACAAATGTTTCAGATGTTCCAGAAAATCAACAACTCAACCAACCAAACCGAAAACCCAACATCATTCAAAATCTCAGAAAAACTCACCTACCACAACTATACAAAATGGTGCAAGTTAATGCACGTTGCAATTGGAGGCCGGGGGCGGCTCAGTCACATCATTGCCAGACCCCCACCACTATCAGACCCCAATTATAACCAATGGGCACAAAAAGATGCCATGGTTATCGCATGGATAATCGAAAACATAGATGGGGATATCGTCAATCAATTCCTGGACTACACAACAGCACACAGCCTATGGCAAGGGATCGAAGGTCTCTTAGGATGTGGTAGGGATGAACTATAAATCTTCGATTTGAGTTCAAAGGCAGCAACCTTAAAGCAGAACCATGACACTATTGAAGTTTACTACGGTAAGCTCAATATGTTATGGAAAGAAATAGATCGAAGAATGCCAAATCCGATGAATTGTCCACAGGATATAACAGAGTTCAACAAATACATCCAAAGACAGAGGCTATATCAATTTCTTACCGGGATTAATGATAGTCTTGACAAAGAAAAAAGGGACATACTCAATAGTGAACCTTTACCGATGGTGGAAACGGCATATGCATCACTCAGACGAGAGATCACACGCCGGCAAATCATGACCGGCGTCTCATCACTGGGAACGAGTCCCTCAGAGATTGGCTCGGGTTTATCCACGAGAAACAAACCCTTCCAAAGAACCCGAGAAGATGACGACCGGAGAAAACTCCGATGCACCCACTGTGGCGGTTCCAGGCATACCAAGGAGGGGTGCTTCAAACTTGTGGGATACCCTGAGTGGTGGGACGACCTACAGAAGAGAAGAGCCGCCACCAAGGCACCGGTTAACCGAACCGGCGGCAAGGCTAATCTCAGTGCCATAGATCAGCCGACATCATGTCAAAACTCAGGTGACCTAGAAGAATGGCGCACAGAGGAAGGAGAAGCAACAGTGATCTCAGAGAAGAGATCTAAGAATGGTGAGAATCAGGAGTGGAAAGAGAGAGAAAGGAGAGCCGTTAGCCAAGAAGGAAAAGGAAAGGTCAAATGCCACAATACCCAAACCCTACCTCCCTTTTATAGCCAAGGAACCCTACTTCCTTTCCCTTTAAAAACCGGCCCAGCTCAAACCCTACCTCCCTCCCTTTCACAATCCGGCCCAAACCAAATACCCAAGCCCAATTCCAATTCCAGCCCAAAAACCACCAATTCCAAATGCCTTCTTGGACATAACAACGACTCTCAATGGATCTTTGATTGTGGGGCAACAGATACGATGACATTCGATCCCAGTGATTTTGTATACACCCACCCTACTGACCGAACCCACATCCAAACTGCTAATGGGGCACGTGTACCGGTTGCCAAGGCTGGAGCTGTCAATATCTCTTCCTCCCTTCATCTCAAAAATTGCTTGCTCATTCTAAATTTGTCTCATAAATTATTGTCGGTCAGTCAGTTGACAAAGGACTTAAACTGTACTGTTTTTTTAACATCTGATCATTGTGTTGTACAGGATGCTCGGACGGGGAGGATCATTGGGCGTGGTACTGAACGAGGTGGCCTATACTATGTTGATGCGGTAATTCAAAAAGGTGGTGCAATGCTTGCTCATGGATCGCCTGCTCACCAATTGCGGACTTGGCATCGGCGTTTGGGTCACCCATCCTTAGGTTATCTAAAACAACTCTTTCCTTCTCTCAAGAACTGTATTGCATCCCTAGATTGTGAAACTTGTATCTTAGCGAAGAGTCATAAACAGTCCTATTTTCCTAGAAATACTCGTGCCCCCAAACCCTTTGATATAGTACATTCTGATGTATGGGGCCCAGCCCCACATACTGACAATCATGGTTTTTCCTATTTTGTGTTATTTATTGATGATTATTCTCGAATGTGTTGGGTTTATTTTTTAAAGCACAAATCTGAGATTTTTGATGTCTTTGTCCAATTCTATAACATGATTCTCACTCAGTTCCATGCAAAACCAAAAATTCTTCGCTCGGATAATGGGGGTGAATATATCTCAATGGCAATGAAACAATTTTTTGTTAACCATGGCCTTATCCACCAAACTTCCTGCCCCGACACCCCACAACAAAATGGGGTGGCTGAACGCAAGAACCGTTCCCTCCTTGAGGTAGCACGGGCCCTAATGTTTGAGACTCATGTGCCTGTACAGTTTTGGCCTGAGGCCGTTGCTACTGCTACCTATCTTACAAACCGGCTCCCCACAAAAACCCTCCAATTCCAGACTCCTCTTGCCACACTTCATTCGTATACTCCTGTTCCCTCGTCTCACTCCCTTCCTCCTCGCGTCTTTGGGTGTGTTGTGTATGTCCATCTTCCATCACGCGCTCGAACTAAGTTCGACCCCCGGGCAGTAAGATGTGTATTTTTTGGGTATGGCACTACGCAGAAGGGCTATCGCTGTTATGATCCTATCCTTCACAAGCTTTATACCACCATGGACTGTGACTTCCTTGAACACAACCCCTACTACACCCAACCTCGATCTCAGGGGGAGAGTATGAGTGAGGATCTCAGTTGGTTGACTCATCCCTTGGCTGACAGTCGAGATCCCAAGGAGCAAGTAGGCACTACCACCGATATTGCTACTGACATTGTTACTGAATCATTTCCTTAGACTACTGCTCCAATCTCTGAGCATCCTGGCCCCGAGCATCCAGCCGAACGAGAGGTAACACCGAGTCCTACTAATCCTCTCATTGATGTATTCACTGACCCTATTGTGCCAAGTAGTGTTGTTGTTCCCAGGAAATCTAATTTGCCCCCCCGAAGTACAAGAGGAATACCCCCAAAGAGATATGATCCTGAATATGAATCCCAGAGATCCCGATATCCTATCAGTAGACCGGATGATGAACAACTATCACAAACAGCTGTTGCCTTCAATGCATCTCTCTACTTCAGTGCCATTCCGAAAAACATTGAAGAAGCCCTCCAAGAACCAAAGTGGAAGCAAGCTATGGATGAAGAGATAATGGCTCTCCAGAAAAACCGAACTTGGGAAAAGTGCAGATTACCAGGCGACAAGAAGACGGTTGACTGTAAATGGGTTTTTTCAGTCAAGTATCATGCTGATGGATCCATTGAGCGGTATAAAGCTAGGCTTGTTGCAAAAGGGTATACACAGACTTACGGGGTAGACTACTCGGAAACATTCTCACCTGTGGCTAAAATTGATACCATTCGAGTCCTCTTCTCAGTAGCAGCAAATAAAGATTGGCCTCTGTTTCAATTTGATGTGAAGAACGCCTTCTTACATGGAGAGATTGAAGAAGAGGTATATATGAAGCCACCACCAGGGTTTTCCAATGAGTATAGCCAAGGAGAAGGGTGTCGACTTAAAAGAGCTCTATATGGTTTAAAACAATCCCCTAGAGCATGGTTTGGGAGATTCACTACAGCAATGAAGAAATTTGGCTACAAACAGAGCAACTCAAATCATACTCTATTTCTCAGGCGAAGTGGAAAACAAATTACATGCCTCGTAATCTACGTAGATGATATGGTTATTACCGGAAACGATTCCAAGGAAATTGATCGTCTTAAGAGCAAATTATTCCAAGAGTTTGAGATGAAGGATTTAGGACAACTAAAATACTTCCTAGGAATAGAAGTCCTAAGATCAAGGAAGGGGATTTTCATCAATCAGAGAAAATACATCCTAGATCTCTTAGCAGAAGCAGGCATGTTGGATTGCAAGCCAGCAGATACTCCTATGGTAGCTAATCATGGTCTACGAATTGTTGAAGGGGCAAAAGCAACAGATCAAGATCGTTATAGACGGACAGTGGGAAAATTGATCTACCTATCCCACACAAGACCAGATATTGCCTACGCAGTAGGAATTGTAAGCAAGTTTATGCATCGACCTCAAGTAGAACACATGGCAGCAGTTCTGAGGATCCTGAGATACTTAAAGGGAACTAGTAATAAAGGAGTCTTCTACGCAAAGAATGGCAACCTTGACCTTATTGGTTACACAGATGCTGATTGGGCTGGTGATCGGGACGACAGGAAGTCAACTTCGGGATATTTCACTCTTATAGGGGGTAATCTAGTCACCTGGAGAAGCAAGAAACAGAAGGTGGTTGCGTTGTCCAATGCTGAAGCAGAGTTCAGGGGGATAGCAAAAGGAATTACAGAGGTTCTATGGATTAGGAAACTCCTAGGAGAGTTGGGCTTCGTTCAGGCACAGGCAAGCCCTTTATATTGTGATAACAAAGCAGCAATAAGCATCTCCGAAAATCCAGTACAACATGACCGAACGAAACACGTAGAGATTGATCGACACTTTATCAAGGAGAAACTAGAAAGTAAAGTCATCAGCCTTCCATTTGTTAGATCTGCAGACCAACTAGCCGATATTCTCACAAAAGCAGTCTCATCACAGATCTTCAATAGCACTTTATGCAAGTTAGGCATCGGTGATCCCACGACCTAACTTGAGGGGGAGTATTGGAGAGCAGTTATTTACAGTTACTTTATTCATTACAGTTGATTTGTTCTTAGGCAGTTACATTGTAGGCACTTGCCCATGTTCTTAGAAGTTACTACAATGCTCATGTATATATATGATATGCTTCTAAGGAATGAATGAATAATCAGAATATTTTTCACAAAAGAACAACACCAGATTTCATCAAATTGACATCAATAAACTCTTATACTAATAATTATCATATATATTTTTGTTCAACCCTTGAAAATAAGAGATTTTATATAAAACATTATACTCATGAGTAGAAATCAATATTTTGTTACCTTTTCTTTTGAGCCAAACAAAAATGAAAATTGATCCGGTAATAAAGATAAGCACAGGAACGAGAATGCTCACTAATTTTCGCGTAGTTGAATGACTGCCTGCAATTATTAACAAATAGTCACATCTCACATGTTACTTTTACATAAGAATCGCACATTTTAATTAATATATATATAAATTATTTAAACTTTATATCAGTTATTCATCTAAACTATTTTCGATTACTTCTCACTCAAACCAAGAAATCATCACAAAATCGGACCAAAATAATTGATCTCAGACAAAAAAATCATCCAAGTATGAAAAGGTTGCCTCCAATTTACTTTTGAGATCAGGCAACTGTGGCACTACAATATGAAAAGGGTGCGACAAAGGATTTATGTCGCTCAAATTGTCGTTAAAGCGGGTTTAGAGACAAAATTGGCGAGAAAACGTTTTTTCGCTGAAAAAAATTATGTTGTTAAATTTGTCATTAGCCTGGCGACAAACTTTAATTCTTGTTGCCTATTTTGTCACTAATTTATTTCTAGGTTGTAAAAAAATAATTGAATATTTGTCATTATTATTAAATAATAATAGTAGTAATGATTACTAATATTGCCTAACAATAATAAGAAATATTCAATTATTTATAAATAAATGATACTCAAAAACTATACATAATCAACAAAATAATTAATTGAAATTTATGATTAAATTAATCAACAATGAAAAACTAGATATATATTACAAAAATAATTGTTTATATCGAACGAAGAAGAGGATGAAGAATGAAGAAGAACAAGATGAAGAACGATGAACAAAGAAGATGAAAATGAAGAACGTTGATGAAGAAAGAAGAAATAAAGAACACAAAAAAAATATCAAAATCAGATGAGACTCGCGAAGATGAAGATGAAAACTGACGAAAATGAAAATGAAGACCGATGAAGATTTGAACATGAAAAAGAAGAAGGAGAAGGAGAAGAATCACATATAAGATGAAAAGTGAGGAGTTTGGGTTTTTAGATGTATCCAAAAGAAGGTGAGGAAATATAATAAAGGAGCGAGTAGTTAATTAGGTGGGTATTAGAGGGTTTAATTATAAGGTTTTAATTATTTGTTTAGAGGGTTAATAAAATTAATTAAGGGTATTTTTGTAATTTTAAGGGTTAAATGGTAATAAAAATCATGACTAAAAATAAAAATGGCACATTTAAAGTAAATTTACCCAATAAGAAAATGAGACAACAATTGTGAATTGCAAGAAGTATATAAAATAATTAATGTCTAAACAAAACAATTGGACAAAAACAAAACAATAGCAACATGAACTATATGAAGACCAAACAGTCATTAAATTGGACAAAAATCGACATAAAACAAAATAATTGAACCAAATTCGACATAAATAATAAAAAATACATATAAACTAACAATGTATATCAAAATTCTACTCCAACATAATAATATATGTCAATAATGGTCATAAAACAAAAACATAAATCATGCATGTCAAAAATCTACAAGAACAATAAAAAATAGTTAAATACTTGTGGAAAGGCTAGGAATGTTGTTGGAAAATTGTTGAAAAGTCATAATTGAGAGCTAAGAAGAAGAGAAAAGGAGGAGAAAATTTAGTAAGTAGAGAGAAGTTGATGAAGAAGGTGAATAAGTATGAAGAATGAAATGAGAAATGGATTGTAGTTCGAATTTAAAATCCGAGAATAAAAATATTAGCGTCAAAAGTTTTATCGCCAAATTTGTTGCTAAAATTTGCCTGTTTTGAATATTGAAATTGGAAAATAGAACTTTGTCGCTAAATATTTTTTTAATTTCAATTTCACTTTTTCCCACCCATTTTTCTCTGAAATTCAATTTTATGAAATTAGAAATAGTTTTGCGACAAATATAGGGACAATAATTCTTTGTCGCTAACTGGCGACAAAATATTTTTTTTGCAAAATTTGTCGCTAAACTTTCCGCAGAAATAAATTTTGTCTTCAAATTTAATTCTTTTTGTAGCGTGAAAAATCAACAAATGAAATCAGATCATACAAAAATCACAAAATAATTATATCAGATAAGTGAGCGATGAGGAGTTTTTAGAGACATTAAGAAATGAACTTATGTTTTTTTATTAAACCAAAAGATTAGTGGAAAGGTAAAATGAATTTTAATGGTGAGATGAATAGTTAGTTCCGATAGATAAATAAGAAGGGTGTGATTAGTTTTAATTGGGGAATGAAAAGTTAATAAAGTTTATTTGAAAATAATTAATGGTGGATGTAAAACTTAATTAACGAGATTTGGAGTAGGAAAAAGGTAAGGGTAAACTTGACTATATGTATTTTTTTATTCAAAAATACTCTTCTTCCTATTTAGTTTTTGCATAGTTTTCAATGCAAATATTAAATCTCAATATCTCTAAATACATATAATATAAAATACATAATAAAAAAGTATACATTGAGACGAATCTAACGAGATCTCACATAGATATATTTTATCTTCTAAATATGTGTCAAAAATATTAATTAAATTTCTCTCTTCTTATGATGGAATATTTCAAATGGGAAGAACATCAAAGAACGAAAAGAGTAGTAATATAGCAAGTAATTTTAAACGGACAACAAAATATAGTAAATATAATGAAATGAAAGAAGTATATCACAAAATATTATTTTGTTTGATATACGTGAATAGCTGAATATAATATTAGTAATAGAGTTAAAAAAAATAGCAATGTTTATATTACAAACAGATGCAGGGTTGGCTCTATAGGGGGCAAAAGGGTCTCTAGCCCGAGTCCTCCAAAAAATTAGAAAAAAAAAGACACTTTAATAATAAGTAGTTAAAAACTTATAATAATATGTATTATAATTAAGAGCCTATAATTAATATTTGCCTCCAATTTCTCTAATCTCAAGGCCAAAATAATGTTTTTTTTTTTTAACACAACCAAAATAATGTTTTTTTTTTCAACACAACCAAAATAATGTTTTTTTTTTTCATAATGGGTATTGACTAATTCAATTGTGAAAGATATTCAACATTTTTTTTTTCTCGTGTGGGAGGGAGAATGAAGAAAATCTGAAGACCGAAATATTAGCCATACTGCCACAGATATTTTATTTGAGAGTAACAAACTATGCCTGCAGGCTGGCCAAAGATGCAAATGCTGTATGAACGTTGTCAAGATCAGACATAGTGTCTCATAATTTAGGGGCAAACTAAATATATAACTTAAATCTAAAGATTTTGTTGATTTATCTGATTTTGAAAATCTGTAGATCCCAAACATATTTAATTATTAAACTAATATCAAAAATTAATAGAAATGACATTTTAATCTATTCAATTTCACATGCCCTATGAAAATCTAAATTTTTTTTATTGAGTAGAGAGTAGACTAGGAAAAAAGATAAGTGAAATTCGATCTTAATTTCGTATCTGAAAAAGATAATATTTACTCCAGTCAAGAACCATTATCTTATAATACTCTATCTAATAAAGAAAAGTTAACATATAATTGTTGAAAATACTTCAGATGTAAGGATGATCTCACATCACTAAAACAATGAGTTATGAATTTTCATATAATACTTGGTGGTTAATCCTTCGATTACCATATGATATCAAAAGTGTATAAAAGTCAACGCTCATAAAGTATGGGTTTATGAGCTCAAGCCAACATGTGCTTCGTCGGATTAACCACGCGAGTGAGCCTTTAAAGGAAATATGTAACGAAGTATAACAACCTAACTGTTAAAGTATATTACATATCATGAGGTTTCAACCATCAGTTTAAACTTTTGGATCATATCATGGGATTTCAACCATCAGGATGATTTCTTAATATGTTACGTACTAACACTAACAAGTAACAATCAAAAAATAAGTTTGGCAATCCAACCTAAAATTCCTAGCATAAAACATGTATGTTATAGCAGATTCAAAGACATAATAAGAAATTAATCATTCATTAATTAGTAGTAAAAAATAACTTACCCAATTGAGAAGCAGCCATACGAACATAAAGATCTTGCCCATCCTGTTTACTGTAATACCTCGTATCAATCAACTCACCAAACCACAAAAAACAACCACTCCCACCATTGCGAATATCAGAATTAGTAAAAGCAGTACAAGAACAATTCTTATGACACAATTTCTCACATTCTTTTAAATTCAAGCTCTTATTATAATACACTTTTCTTGTATCAGGCAATTTCAACCCAGAAACCTTCTTAAACCCATCACTATTACACTCCAATTTCACACTTCTAACACACCCATCATTCCAATAAGCTGTTTCCCAAGCATTTGGATCCTTAGGCTTAAACCCATCTAAACACCCACAAACAGGAGAATTATTGATATTACAAATCGCATATGGCCCACATAAATTAAACCTATCACATGAATCTAACTGTGTAGTTAAGTATTGAATCCACCCATTTACTTTATCATTCCATATAAATCTGTCTATATTTCCATTTGTTCTTAATAACATCCTTGTTGAAACTTTTAGATCAGTTAAATTGTATTGGTAATAAACCTCTTTTTCATTGATAATAAAATCAAATGTGTAAAAACTATTCTGTTTTAAATTAGGGGCCCCACTAAATCTCACCCCATTCCAAGGACCTGTCCTATAAACTGTAACATTTTGGCTCTTTAAGAACATTTGAGGATACCCAGAATGATCAAACTTGAAATGATATTGCCCTTCTGATGGATCATCATCTGATTTCCATGAAGACATAGATCTGTCCACACCTGTTTCAATATTCCACCCAAATTTCATAGTGGGCATAAGGGTATTCCCTGGATAATCAAAACTCTGCCATAAGTAATCACCAACTACTAGATTTCCGTTGTCGAGAAGGCGGGCTATTGGGTTTATTGAACCCGTTGGGTTCGGGCCATTAGCCCTCCAAATGAGTTTAGGAGAGGAGGTGTTTTTAGTGTTATTTGCAGTTAGAAGTAAGGTTCCTTGAGAGGTAATGGTAAGGATTCCTGAGGTATCATTTAAAGGAGAGTTTCTATTAGCTACCCAAATGATGGAATCTGGGGCAATGTTACGATACTTAATGGCTAAGTATCTTCGATTACTGAGATTGAAGAATCCCAATTCAAATTGCCCATTTAGGGAAATGATGTTTTGGTTTGAGTCTTTGAGAGGTTGAGTTGGGGTAATGGAATCTCTAGCATTGATGATTGAGGGTATAAGGAAGAAAAATGGTATTAGGACGCTAAGCATGCTAGAAATTTCCATTAAAGTTCGGCTGAAAAACCAGGGGAATTCTGTAGGTTGTCCATGTTGCTTGGTTCTTATCCTATTTCTGTAGTGATGTACAAGAGAATATTTAATTTAAGGGAAGGTCTATGAATATGTTACCAAATTTGACCGCCAATTTGTTGACCGTTTGCGTAGAAAAAAAGTTTGAAACCGGGAAACGAGAGTATGAATGAGTCCACGTCGTGTATTTTACTTTGATTGTGGATCTCATTTTGCATGTCTTAAAATATGTAAAATTTAATAAAATGAGAAATTAAGTTATAAAATAAACAGTTAAAATAGATATAAAATATATAAAAATTGTAAAATATGTGAAATTTAATAGAATAAGAAATTAAGTTGTAAAATGATCGGTTAAAATAGATATAAAATATATAAAGTTTGTGAAAGAGATTAAAGGCTCGAGAGTGAACTATAGCAAAAAAAAGGATTGAAAATTAAGAAATACTCCCTCTGTCTATATAAGAATGTATCTAAATCATTTTAGGTGAAAAATTAGGTTGGAGAGAATAAACAAATAATAAGTAGATAATAGAAATAGATGGAACAAGTGGATGATAGAAATAAGTGGTTAAGATTAAAAAAAATAATAAATTTATAAATGAGAAATAAAAAAATAAAGTGGGTCATTGTAAATAAAAAAGTGCAAAATAAATGGGGCAAAGAGATTAATTATATGAAAATAGTGAAAATTAAAAAGGACAAACGAGTAGTCTAGAGTAGAAGATTACGGCTCATTACAGATACCAGTATTCTACGAGTAGCTGTCACAACGCCCAATTATTTGAATTTATAGATAATTTTTTACAAATTTTTAAATAGAACGATCTCATGATAAGATAATTTCTACTAGACTAACCCATATATATTTAGTATGTTAAAACAATTACTAGTAGTTTTTAAATAATTAATTACAAAAATAAACTAACTATATAGAAGCATCTCATGTGAGATTATCTCATATAAGACGAGACTAAGTCATAAGTGTGTTTTCTTATATTATTACTAGTGTTCATTTATTTATATACAACGCTAGTCTTACTAAATTAAACTAATTAAGTTAGGTTTCATTAGATCATTGTCAATCTGGTTAATAATAATCATCAAATTTCTTTTTTATGTTTTTATAACATTCTATTTGTAGTTCAGTAAAAATTCATAATCAATTATCGTAATTTGTAAATCACCACAAAAAGATAAAACAAATATAAATAATGTTTACAAAACCAAAAAAAAGATAAACTAAAATCATTTTTTATTACAAATATTACATATCACAGGTAAAATAAATCAATCAACAAACCAATTAAATCTCAAAACAAACAGGAAAATCAAAGCTAATTAAGCATATTTATTTATTAGCACAAAAAATCCAATGAAATTAAATGCAGTAACCAAAACAATGACACTAAACAATAAAGCAAATTCAAAAATCAATAAGAACGCACTAAACAAAAACTATAGCCAAATCTGAATAAAAAAAACCCCTAAAAAACCCCTAAAAACATTAAATCTCATACTCAATGCCAACTACAATCCTAGGAATTAAGCAAAATTTTCAATACTCAACTAAGTCATAAAAGTAACAAGCAAAATCTAATCAACAATTTAAGCCGTAGAATAGAAGGGCGGCGCAAAGAAAAACTAAAGCCAACCAAAATTCAATACTACAAAATCATGTGCAAAAGATCGGTGTTCGACGAGGGAGAAAAAGAATTTATCCTGAAAAATGTGAAACTCGAATTACAAGTGTTGGATCCAAATGATGAGGAAGAGTACAAATAAATTACCAAAATAATTTGTAAAATACAAATTAAAAATGAGACAAAGAACTTAAAACATATTCAGGTAAAATCAATAAATTCAAGTAAATAAATTCAAGTAAAACTACGCTAGTGAAATTAAAAAAAACGCAGGAAGGACCCTTTAAATGTCAAAACAATAACATAAAGATGAGCGTACAAAATACGAGAAGCTTATCTACACTATTCATTTAAGTGATGGATGTAAGAAGAAAAGATAATGAAGCTAGGAAGGGTTAATGAGTTAAAAGGGTGATAATTGCAGGTACACTGAAGAAACTGTTAACTTTATTGCACCCTACTAACAACCTACTGATAGCCTTCTATAATCTTGATTCTTTCAAACTAACACCTAAGGACAATACTACAGACACGTGCTCTTTGTTTGTCAAATACCAGCTGCACCCACATGTCCTATATTGAGGTAGTTGATCCCACTTGTGCTGGAGGCTTAGATTTGAAGTAGAGCTGTTCTAGGCACCACATGGACTGAGGACAACACTTGGACCAATGACACCTCATGCTGTGTACAAGATTTTAGCTATTCTTATCATCCTCACTCAAATTGGAATGGAGGGCTTGCATTCCTAGTTTGTCAAGGAGAGTATTAAATTGTAAAGAGGGAAGGATTTTTGTTAGAACATCAGTTAGTTGGTGTCTTATTGGAAAATATGAGAGCTGAATCAAACCTTCTAAGATTCTGTCTCTTGTGAAGTGGCAGTCCACCTCAATATTCTTAAATCTGTCACAAAAGATAGGATTTTTGGCTATGTGCATTACAGATTAGTTATCACAATGAAGTGTGATTGGCCTGAGGTTTGTTAGGCTCGGTTCTTCAAGTAATCTAACAATCCAAGTAATCTAACAATCCAAGTAATCTCAGCAGCGGTGATGCCATTGTCCTGTATTCTGCTTCAGAGCTAGACCTAGACACAGTACCTTGTTTAGGTGACTGCCCAAACATGATAATATAGTCAATGATAGACGCTCTTGTATCAATGCATGAACCCCGGTCACTATCTGAAAAAGCTTGGATGGTAATCTTATTTGATGCTTTAAGGAAAATGCCTTGGCCACATGTGTGGTTTACAAATAACAATATGTGCTGAAGGGCCAGCCGATGAGAGCTTCTTGGTTTCTGCATGAATTGGCTCAAGGTCTTTATGGCATATGATAAATTAGGTCTAGTGTTTGTTAAGAAATTAAGTTTTCCTACTATGCTCCTGTAAGGAGTTGGATCTTCTAATAAGTCACCTTCTAAGGCAGAAAGTTTGAGATGGATGGGGAGAGGTGTCAATGCTTTTCTGTTGCTATCTTGGTTATAATCTTTTAGTAAATCCCTTGTAAATTTGTGTTGAGAGGACTATGCCATCTTGTAGGTAATGTACTTCCATGCCAAGGAAGAAATGTAGTTTTCCTAAATCCTTAATGCTAAACACATTGTTAAGATGTGTTTTCATGTCTTGGATTTCTTGTTTGTTATTTCCAGTCAAAGTTATGTCATCTACATAAATTGCTAGGATGGTTGGTGATATTCTTGTTTTATTAACTTCTGCATAAGTTTTGCAAACCATTGTCTTGAGGCTTGCTTTAAGCCATACAAAGATGTTTTGAGCTTGCTAACTTTGTTTTTGTTGCTGGAATATCCTTGAGGTAAATGCATGTATACTTCATCCTTTGCACCCTATAGCCTTTTTGCCTATAGGTAGAGGCACTATGTCCCAAGTTTTGTTGTTTTCTAGGGCTTGTATTTCTTTGTCGATTGCCTCCTTCTAGTGAGGGATAGTGATAGCTTGCTTAAAAGAACTTGGTTCAAAAAATTCAGGCTCTTGTGTTGTGACATTGTGATTATTATGTATGTCCGTCCTTGTGTTGCACAAGACCACACCAATGCTTAGTGATTTTACAATTGTTATGAATGGTATGTGTGACTTGGGTGTACAATTAAAGTGTGTATTCATGTGTCTGACTCTTGGTTTATGGAATCCAAAAGGTTGTAATTATGTAGAGAGTATTCATGAGGAATTATGGGTGTTAATGAAGAAGTAGAAAGGACTTGATTTTATGGTAGCTCGATTAGAATTCTGACAGAGGTAGCAGAGAGGTCGCTCGACCTACCCGCTGGACCGAGCGAGCCATATTGGTAGGTCGAGCGGTCAGACAGAATGCTCCAGAATGTAGTTGATGCTCGCTCGATCGAGCCGCTCGACCGAGCGAGCTCCCTGTTTCGGTCGAGCGTATCCTCTGATGTGCATGGGATGCTGTTTTTCGACCTATAAAGTCCTTGGAGTTATTTCATATTAACTATGCATTCAAGTGAGCTATTGATATTCATGTACCTAGTACTATATATAGAGCTCTCATACTCACATATCAAACACATCAAACACAACCTCTAAGCCAAACACATAGCCTTTTGTTTTTTATCTCTTACTCAATTGTAATTCTTCATTTAGAAGTGTTGTTTATACTCTTTTGATATAATATAAACAGAAACTACACACCACGGAGGACGTAGCCATCATTGGGTGAACCTCCTTAAATCCTTGTGTCTCTTTTGTTTTGTTTACATTGTCAAACATTGTTATGTTCATTGTTGTTTGAATTGTTCTTATCATTGTTTTGGCAAACATTCACAATTGGTATCAGAGCCAGGTTGATTTTACGGTGTCTTAAGAAGTTGTTATTTGAGAATCATGACTACAATGAAGCTTGACATAGAGAAGTTTGATAGAAATGTAAATTTTGGCTTATGGCAAGTCAAAATGAGAGCCATTTTATTCCAAAATGGTGTGCATAAGGCCATTGATGGTGTAGATAAGATGCCGGAAGGAATGACCGCATTAAGGTGGGAAGAGATAGACTCAAAGGCGTTGTCGGCAATTCAACTATGCCTTTCCAACGAAGTATTAAGAGAGGTTGTTAAAGAAACAACAACCAAGGAGATATGGGAGAAATTGGAATCACTCTATATGGCCAAGAGTGTTACTAATAGACTACTTTTGAAAAGTAGACTCTATGATCTACGCTTGGAGGAAGGTAAATCTTTGAAACCTCACTTAAACGAATTTTATTCCATTGTTATGGATTTACAAAATATTGATGTTAAGCTTGATGATGAAGACTTGGCAATTTACCTCTTATGTTCTCTACCCCCTTCTTACAAAAACTTTAGAGAAACTCTACCTTATGGTAGAGATAATTTGAGTAGTGATGATGTGAAAATGCTTTGACACAAAGGGATCTCATTGATTCACAATTGTCACAAAAATCACAAAGCAATGCTAGTGATGGGTTGTTTGTGAGAGGGAGGTCATAAGAGAAAGGTTCCACTAGTGGGAGTGGAAACAAGGGTAAAGGGAGGTCCAAGTCTAGTAGGCCAAATAAAAATAAAACTTTTAACTATTGCAAGCTTAAGGGCCACATCAAAAAAGATTGTTGGAAGTTGAAAAAGAAAAATGAGGAGGCTAGGGAAGGAACTAGTAATGCAAATGCTAGTTATGTGAATGATAGTGATGATGGTGATGTATTAGTTGCCACACATGAGTACAAAGATAGTGATGAGTGGATTCTTGACTCGGGGTGCACATTCCACATGACTCCCAACAAAACTTTCTTCCATACATTTGAAAGTATTGATGGGGGAAATGTTACCATGGGGAACAACACAATATGTAAGGTTGTTGGGATTGGGAGCATTAAAGTGAAGATGTTTGATGGAATGGTGAGGACCTTAACCGATGTGAGGTATGTTCCGGGATTGAAAAAGAATTTATCTTTGGGTACTCTTGACAAGATCGGGTGTAGAATCACATGTGAAGGTGGAGTTATGAAGGTTGCTAGAGGCTCACTAGTTGTGATGAAGGGTAAGTTGAATGGGAGTTTGTATGCTCTTCAAGGTTCAACCATCCTAGGCTCGGCAAATGTTTCCACAAGCACAATGTCCGATCATGACACCAAATTTGGCATTTGAAACTTGGTTACATGGGAGAAAGAGGTATTTTTGAACTCTCTAAACAAGGTTTATTTGATGGCAAGAAATTTGGGAACCTTGGGTTTTGTGAACATTGTGTTTATGGGAAACACAAAAGAGTTAGTTTCAAACCCGCCATTCACAACACTAAGGGAATTTTAGACTACATTCATTCCGATTTGTGGGGGCCTTAACGAAAGCCCTCCCTTAGTGGTTGTAATTACATGTTGACCTTTATTGATGATTTATCTAGGAAAGTTTGGTGTTATTTTATAAAACATAAGAATGAAGTTTTTGATGTCTTCTTGGAATGGAATAAGATGATTGAAAAGAAGATCGGTAGGAGCATCAAGACTTTAAGAACCGATAATGGTCTTGAATTTATTGATAATAAATTTCTTAAATATTGTTCTAATGAAGGCATTGTCAGACATAGAACTTGTGCAAGACGTCCTCAACAAAATGGTGTTGCAGAGAGGATGAATAAAACATTATTGGAGAGGGCTAGGAGTATGCTAAATCAAGCAAGTTTGGGGAAGCAATTTTGGGCCGAAGCGGTGGCTACGGCATGTTATTTGATCAACCGCTCACCTTATACCGCCTTGAAATTCAAGTCGCCACAAGAAGTGTGGTACAACACTCCGGTAAATTATTCTAGTCTTAGAATCTTTGGTTGTCCAGCTTATATTCATGTAAATGATGGTAAGTTAGAACCTAGGGCTAGAAAATGTATTTTTGTGGGATATGGAGTGGGTGTAAAGGGGTATAGGGTGTGGTGTAATGAATCAAAAAGAGTAATTGTTTCTAGAGATGTTGTTTTTGATGAAAATAGCATGCTTGTATCTAGTATAGAAAAGTCCACTGATAATAATGTAAATGATGATGCACAAGCGGAGGGTCAACCTCCCAATATTAAAGATGATAAAATTGATGATGATGATCAACAAAGATCTCCATCTTTGTCCACAACTAGAC
Organism: Amaranthus tricolor; assembly: GCF_026212465.1. Classification (NCBI taxonomy): domain Eukaryota; kingdom Viridiplantae; phylum Streptophyta; class Magnoliopsida; order Caryophyllales; family Amaranthaceae; genus Amaranthus; species Amaranthus tricolor. Next base: position 6,381,280 of record NC_080049.1, on the reverse strand, counting down.
AAAGAAGGAAGATCGTGGCTCCAAGGAGGTATATTGAGGAATGTGATTATGTTGCCTATGCTCTCAACATTACTAGCAAAGTCGAAGGGTTACATGAACCGAGTACGTACAAGGAGGCTATGGTCTTAAAAGACTCAAGCAAGTGGTTGATAGCTATGAAGTAAGAGATGGAGTCTCTTGCAAATAATGAAACTTGGAATATCGTTGAAGCACCAAAGAAAAAGAAAATTATTGGGTGCAAGTGGATATTCAAGAGGAAGGAGGGTCCTTCTAGTGACATTCCTCCCATCTACAAAGCAAGGGTAGTTGCAAAGGGATACTCTCAAATTGAGGGTGTTGATTTTCATGAAGTTTTCTCACCGGTGGTGAAACACTCTTCTATAAGGGCATTACTTGCTTTGGTGGCAATGGAGGATTTGGAGTTACATCAATTGGATGTAAAAACGGCGTTTCTTCACGGTGAGCTTGAAAAGAAGATCTTTATGAAGCAACCGGAAGGTTTTGAGGTAGCCGGTAAGGAAAATCATGTATGTAGATTAAAGAGGTCATTGTATGGGTTGAAGCAATCTCCAAGGCAATGGTACAAAAGGTTTGATTCCTTTATGATCTCACTTGATTTTATTAGAAGTTTTTATGATAGTTGTGTCTATCTTAAGAAATTTGAAGATGGTTCTTTGTTATATTTGCTCTTATATGTTGATGACATGCTAGTAGCATGTAGTTCTTTGTTTAAGGTGGAGAACTTGAAAGAGTTACTTTCAAGTGAATTTGACATGAAAGATCTTGGTGAAGCCAAGAAGATTCTTGGGATGGAAATTTTGAGAGATCAGGCTAAGGATATCCTATACCTTAGTCAAAGAAAGTATATTGAGAAAGTTGTGCAACGTTTCTCTATGGATGATGCTAAAGGTGTATCTACTCCTCTTGCTTCTCATTTCAAATTGTCCAAGAAATTGTGTCCACAAACAAAGGCAGAAGAAGAGCAAATGGTAAGAATCCCATACACTAGTGCCGTTGGTAGTGTTATGTATGCCATGGTATATTTTAGACCCGACATTGCTCATGCGGTGAGTTTGGTGAGTAGATATATGTCTAATCCAGGGAAGGGACATTAGGAGGCACTAAAATGGTTATTGAGGTACTTGAAAGATACTTCTAATGTTTGTCTTATGTATGGGAAAAATTCAAGCGAGCTAACCGGGTTTTGTGACTCGGACTATGGTGGTGATATATATAATAGAAAGTCCACAAGTGGGTTCGTGTTTATTTTTAGTGGTTCGGCAATAAGTTGGCAATCATCTTTGCAAGATGTGGTTGCTCTTTCAACAACCAAAGCGGAGTACATAGCCGTGGCCGAGTCATTCAAGGAGGCAAAATGGCTTAAAGGTCTTGTCGGTGAAATGTGCAATAAGGTGTGTGAGGTAAGTGTGCATTGTGATAGTCAAAGTGCAATTCATTTGGCTAGGAATCAAAATACATTTCATAGAAGGTCCAAACACATTGATATTAAGTATAATTTCATCCGGGATGAAGTTAAGCACAAAAGGGTGTTATTGAAGAAGATTGACACTACGGAGAATCCGGCCGACATGATGACAAAGTCATTACCTACAACCAAGTTTGAATTATGTGTTGACTTGGTTGGTCTAGCTCCTTGCTTGAGATAATGCCTTTTGGGGCATTTGAGGTGTGTATGTTTTTTTCTTTTGTTTATGAAGTGGATTGATCAATGTTTTGACTTGGATGAACTCAAGTCAAGGTGGAGATTGTTATGAATGGTATGTGTGACTTGAATGCACAATTAAAGTGTGTATTCATGTGTCTGACTCTTGGTTTATGGAATCCAAAAGGGAGTAATTATGTGGAGAGTATTCATGAGGAATTATAGGTGTTAATGAAGATTAATGAAGAAGTAGAAAGGACTTGATTTTATGGTAGCTCGATCAGAATTCTGACAGAGGTAGCAGAGAGGTCACTCGACCTACCCGCTCGACCGAGCGAGCTATATTGGTAGGTCGAACGGTCAGACAGAATGCTCCAGAATGTAGCTGATGCTCACTCGATCGAGCCGCTCGACCGAGCGAGCTCCCTGTTTCGGTCGAGCGGATCCTCTGATGTGCATGGGATGCTGTTTTTCGACCTTTCAAGTCCTTGGAGTTATTTCATATTATTCAATACTCTATATTAACTATGTATTCAAGTGAGTTATTGATATTCATGTACCTAGTACTATATATAGAGCTCTCATACTCACACATCAAACACATCAAACACAACCTCTAAGCCAAACACATAGCCTTTTGTTTTTTATCTCTTACTCAATTGTAATTCTTCATTTAGAAGTGTTGTTTATACTCTTTTGTTATAATATAAACAGAACCTACACACCACGGAGGACGTAGCCATCATTGGGTGAACCTCCTTAAATCCTTGTGTCTCTTTTGTTTTGTTTACATTGTCAAACATTGTTTTGTTCATTGTTGTTTGAATTGTTCTTATCATCGTAACGGTTTTGGCAAACATTCACAACAATGATAAATTTTTTAGTGTTTGGGTAGCTTTCTGATTCTCTCAGACTTTCTTTGTTGAGGTATCAAGTTGTTATATTCATTGTTGTTAATGTCAATGGTTCTGTTGCTCTCTATATCTGAAGGTACATCCGTTTCTTGAATATCAACATACTCAGACATGTATACTTGTAAAGAATTAGTACTATATATGTTGTAATCTTGGATTTCAAGGCTAGTTGTGTCTATATCTGAATTAGTACAAACAACATAAAGAATTTAGGGAATTCTTATTTTGTTCTTTATTAGAAAACCCAACACATTCTACTAAAATCTTCTACAATGGTGATGAACATCTTACAATTCAACCTAGATGGATACCTAGAAGGTCCCCAAATGTCTACATGGTGAAGTTTTAGAGGTTGTTTAGTTCTGCTCAAAGATAACGGATATGTATTTCTTCTCGGCTTTGCAAGAGGACATATAGTGCAGAAGACTTTATTCTTGACCAAGTTGTTCTTCAGTTCTGCTCAAAGAAAATGAATTCATTCGAAAAATCTTATTGTTATTCAACAAAATTAGAATAATCTTATTGTTAATCTTAATCCGTTATATAATTTGATTTTAACAATGTTTTGAACTAGTTTTAACAGCATTGCCAAACGCCTATCTCAAGCTTTTAAAGTTGCTTTTTTTAATATGTGATTATATTTTGGCAAAACAACTTTGTCAAAAAAGTGAAGCGACATGACAAGGTGTACATAAGCTCAATGCAGAGGCTATAAACAACATTTTCAAAAAAGTAATAAAACGTTTTCTTGTTACTTCAATTGCTTCAAATAGATGATGACCATGCAAGTCGATCTTCATTGTTCGATTTTTTTGGTTTTTCGTTTTGAAAATGTTGTTCACATCCTCAACATTGACTTTATGTACAGCTTGTCATGCCGCTTCATCTTCTTGATACAGTTGCTTTGCAAAAATGTAATCAAATCATAAACAACATCTTTTAAAGCATGAGATAGACATTTTGTTATGCTGTTAAAACAAGTTCAACACATTGTCAAATTAAATTATATAACTCTTATGATTTACAATAACATTATTCTAAATTTTTCGAAAATGAAATTCGTTCGAAAAATCTTATTGATATTCTACAAACTTAGAATAATCTTATTGTTAATCTTATATATAATTTGATTTAATAATATTTTGAATTTGTTTTAACAGCATAGCAAAACGTCTATCTAAAGATTTTAAAGATCCATCTTTTAAGAGGTGATTACATTTTGGCAAAACAACTTTTTATCAACACAAATTCACAAATATGTGTTTTCAAACACAAAATCAACCCAAATTCACAAATATCTGTCGTTCAAAGGCAATTGAACTAACCTTATGAGATGGAAATCAATAAACCTCATTGAGATAGTGTGAATCATAAAGGAATTTCAAATAATTTGCTTGACATTGAAGGATGATGAAGTAGAGAGGAAACCCTAACAACGAACCCAACAACAATGCTACATCATCAAACAATAACAGTCAAAATTAGATATGAACCAAACAAAAAACGTTAAAATAATCTAGAAAAAAATCTAGGATTTTAATTAAATATAAAAATATCTAAACTAAAGAATTAAAAAATAAAAATATCTAAGATAATATAATGGAAGATCCTAGAGAAATAATTAAAAAAATAAAAATATCTAAGATATTTTAGTAAACTTGCACTATAAATACCCATTGATGTAATCAATTTTTTGTGCAAATGAAGAACAATATCCATTCTACATATTTACTCATCTTTCTCTCCAAATAAATCCATTCACTATTTTACCATCTAAATTTTCCTACATTTGGTATCAGAGCTAATTAAAACCAAGACCTCCAAACAACCTAAACACATTAACTAACATGCTCCACAATAAAATAAACCTCTAACCACAAAATAAAAAATGACCTCAACCACTAATTACCCCAAGTTAATTGAGTTCCCACATTTAATGGAGAAAAATATGAACAATGGGCTATGCAAATGAGGTCAATATTTATCTTCCAAGATTTATGGGAATTAGTACAAGAAAGTTACGAGCAACCACCCAAAGATGACACTAAAGAGTCATCTTGGGATGAAACAAAAATAAAACAATATAAACAAAATAGGATAAGGGATAACTATGCCCTATCCCTATTATATCGTGGAGTCGACGAGGCAATACTTACAACGATCATGCCTGCAAAAACAGCTACAGAGGCTTGGAGGATCTTGGAGACAAAATACAGAGGTTCCGAAGAGGTAATTCTTTTTAAACTCCAATCATTATGGAGAGAATTTGATAATCTATTAATGGCAGAAAATGAAACAATACATTCATTTTTTGACCGAGTTACTAATATAGTTTTATCAAATAAGATCAAATGGTGGTAAAAAAGAAGATGAAAATGTGATCCGAAAAATATTAAGGACTCTATCACAAAAATATAACATTATTGCCACAACAATAGAAGAAGTTAACAAGAAAAATTTATCTCAATTAAGTATACCCGAATTAATGGGATCACTACTTGCACATGAAGATAGATTAAAAAGATTTAACGAAGAACCACTAGAACAAGCTTTTCAAACTAAATTAAAATTTTCTAATGGTGAAAATAAAAATAGTCATTGTAAAAATTATGAAAAAGGACAAACATCAACTAATTGTAACAAGGGGAGAGGAAATTTTAAAAATCAAAGGAGTCGATTAAATAATCAAACTGACCTTTAATGTAAATTATGTAAGAAAACTAACCACAATACTAATGATTGTCAGTACAAATGTAAGAGGTGTAAAAAACACTCTCACCTCGAAAAAGATTGTTGGTATCGACAAAAAGATGAAGCAAACTATTCCGAAAACAATAATTTCGGAGAGCAAATATTTTACACTGGATTAAATGCACAAGAAAAAGTAAGTGACATATGGTATATTGATAGTGGTTATTCAAATCACATGACCAGCAATAAAAATTATTTTGTCACTCTTGACGAAAATGTTAAAACACACATCACACTTGGCGACGGTAAAAAAGAAGATGTCCCCGGAAAAAGAACAATCGCCGTTAAAACAAAAAATGGCTCATCAAAATTAATTCATGAAGTTTTTTATGTTCCCGGACTTGCACAAAATTTATTAAGCGTAGGCCAATTAATTAAAAAAGATATATGGTTAAATTTGAGAATAACAAATGTCAAATCTATGATAAAAATAAGGGTCAGATAATAACAACTGTTGAAATGGCTCATAACAAAATATTCCCGTTAAAATTGCCTTTTGAAGAAAAATTGGCTTTAAACTCAATAAATGATAAATCCACCTTATGGCATTTGAGATTCGAACATCTAAATTTTAACAGTCTAAAACTATTAAAACAAAAAGAAATGGTAATTAGATTACCATCAATAAAAAATGAAAGTAATATTTGCGAAGGCTGTATATATGGTAAGATGCACAGATTGTCATTTCTTACCGCACCTTGGAGAACCAAGGCTCCTCTAGAGCTTATTCATGCAGATATCTGGGGTCCTACCAAGAATCCTTCTCTTGGCGGAAAAAGATATTTTCTTCTGTTCGTAGATGACTACTCTCGCATGATGTGGGTATATTTCCTGGAGAAAAAATCAGAAGCTTTTTCCCACTTCATGGAATTCAAAGCCCTCACAGAAAATCAAAGTGAGCATTCTCTTAAGATTCTTAGAACGGATCGTGGCGGAGAATTTACAAGCAACCAATTCAACAACTTCTGTAAAAAGCATGGATTAAAAGAGAACTTAAAGCAAGGCGTACACCTCAATAAAATGGTGTCGCAGAAAGGAAAAACCGCACTATAGCAGAGATGGCCCGCAGCATGATGCAGGGTAAACATCTACCCAAAGAATACTGGGCCGAAGCTGTTCACACGGCAGTATATATCCTCAATAGATCTCCCACAAAAGCAGTTAGGGATTTAACGCCATATGAAGCATGACACAAGAGAAAGCCAAGAGTAGAACACCTCAAAGTGTTCGGATGCGTAGCTTATGCCCATATCCCGAAGGAGAATCGGGAAAAGCTCGATGAGAAGGGAGAAAAATGCATATTCATTGGATACAGTCACGAAACAAAAGGATATCGCCTTTACAAACCTGAATCTAAACAATTAATCATCTCTAGAGACGTAATTTTCGACGAAGCAGCCAAATGGGCGTGGAAAGAAAAAGAAACTGAAGCTCGCGAAGGAGATACTCTCCTAAGAGATCCAAGTGAAGAAGACGGAGCAGACCAACCAACAAACCCATCATCTCTGAGTCCAAGTACACCTGAAAGTACAAGATCATTCCCAAGCTCAAGAAGCCAAACATCACGTTCAACTCCTCAACATCAAGAAGCCCGAAGATCAACACGAGATCGGCAATCGCCATCATGGTTACAAGATTACCATTGTGACCAAGCAATGATGGCTCTCTTCTCTAGTGAGCCACAAACATTTCAAGAAGCAGCACAAGAAGAAACATGATTGAGGCTATGAACGAAGAAATCAAAATGATTGAGAAGAATCACACATGGAAACTTGTAGACAAACCACAAGACAAGGAAGTCATCGGACTCAAGTGGGTCTACAAGGTGAAACATAATGATGATGGCTCCATCAACAAGTACAAAGCAAGGCTCGTAGCAAAGGGATATGCGCAACAACCAGGAATCGACTTCAACGAAACATATGCACCAGTTGTCCGCATGGAGACAATCAGAACAGTCCTGGCATTAGCAGCACAGCATCAGCTACCAGTCTTTCAACTCGATGTCAAATCAGCATTTCTAAATGGAGAACTCGAAGAAGAAGTGTACGTCGAGCAACCGCAGTGATACGTCATCAAAGGCCAAGAAGACAAAGTATATCGCCTTCGCAAAGCTCTGTACGGAAAGCACCCCGAGCGTGGAATAGCAACATCGACAATTATCTTCTCCAGCATGGTTTCATTAAGAGTCCGAGTGAACCTTCACTATACATCAAGACACAAGGTAACAACCTTCTCATTTTATGCTTGTACGTGGATGATCTAATCTATACAGGCACACACCTAACGATGATCGAAGAATTTAAAAAGGCTATGATGAAGGAGTACGAGATGAAAGACCTTGGTACAATGAAATACTTCCTTGACATACAAATCAAACAAAGCCCAGGAAGAATATTTCTATCACAAGAGAAATATGCAGAAGACCTTCTCAAGAAATTCAACATGGGTGAATGTAAACCGCTGGCTACACCAATGGCAATCAATGAGAAGTTATCAAAGTACGATGGCAAACCAAAAGTCGACGGAGCAATGTATCGAAGCTTGGTCGGCTCTCTTATCTATCTCGCACATACAAGACTAGATATAGTCAACGCTGTCAGCATCGTATCCAGGTTCATGAGTGAACCGAGCAAGGATCATCTAACAGCAGCAAAGAGGATTCTCAGATACATTAAGGGAACAAAAAGCTATGGAATCATGTACGAAATTGAAAAAGATTTCAAGATCACAGGATACACCGATAGCGACTGGGCTGGAAGCGTGGATGATACGACATAAGCAAGAGACACCAACTAGAATGTTCTGCGACAACATGTCAACAATAGCAATGACGAAGAATCCAGTGTTTCATAGCAGATCAAAACACATCGAGATACGACATCACTACATTCGTGAGTTAGTAGACAAGAAAGAGATCGAACTACAATTCTGCAAGACGGGGGAGCAGCTCGCAGACATTTTCACAAAACTCATATCAACTGATAGATTTATCGAGTTCAGAAGACAACTTAGAGTTCAAGATTTTTCAGATTAGGGGGAGTGTTAAAATAATCTAGAAAAATCTAGGATTTTAATTAAATATAAAAATATCTAAACTAAAGAAATAAAAAATAAAAATATCTAAGATAACATAATGGAAAATTCTAGAAAAGTAATTTAAAAAATAAAAATATCTAAGATATTTTAGTAAACTTGCACTATAAATACCCATTGATGTAATCAATTTTTTGTGCAAATGAAGAACAATATCCATTCTACATATTCACTCATCTTTCTCTCCAAATAAATCCATTCACTATTTTACCATCTAAATTTTCCTACAAAAAATAACCTAAATTGAAAAAGAAAAGGAAAAACATTACCTATGCGATCGGATTTGTGGATGCAATGAATAAAGAGTGGAGGACAAGGGCGACATGAAGAAATGGACAATTCAGGAAGAGATAAGGGTAGAAGGAAAGAGAAGGATTCAGAATAGGAAAGTGAATGAAATGAGAAGGAAGGTGAGAACTGAGCAGGAAAATAAATGACCTGACGAAGGAACACCACAAACTTAATACGTTTCTTGTATTTTATGTTCTCACCGAAGCGTCGCAGCAGCTCAACAGCAACTGTTCATTAGATGAGAAATTGAATAGTGTAGATAAGTTTCTTGTATTTTATGGTTAATTTATACTCAACGAAAACAAGATTAGAACTTAATATATCATGTTTACATTACACACATACGTTAGTTATCAACAAAAATATAAACTCTCAAGTTGCAATATCTGAGTGATCACATTCTAGAGACATTAATATTAATTGGCTCAATACATAGGATAAATCAAAATTACACCTAACCTGTCTTCATTGAATTAATATTACAATATCAAGGGATACCCAACACCAACCCACTACCCACAATAATCTTAATGATAAGGACATTAGAAAGGGTGAGAAACATGATCTCAATAAAGACTACCTAAAGGCGATTGAATTGGTTGCAAAAACTAAAAAGACACACCGCCCAATGTTTATGGTCTAGCGTCTGCCGATGAGCTAGTCTTACCTAAATGATCCACTCCATCCACTTTTTGCTCTCCTCAATTTGACCTGAGGAGAGAACTTGATGAGCTTCAAACCGTGGATAATGAGTTTAGAACTTATGCTAAGTTTCAATTGGCGAAGGACAACCTAAGTGCTAGAGACCAGCAAAAAATATGCAATATCAACTGTCTTCAATGCATGAGTACATTAGACGACTAAAATCACAGCTTGCTGGAGAATCCAATTGTGCCGGTGGTGTGAGAGGTTCGAGTGCTCATGGTGGAAGTCCCGGTGTATTTCGTGGTTCTCATAACACCCATGTTCCAGGTGGCTCGAGGGTACATGTATGAAGCTAGGTGGCTATGGTGGTCGTGGTAGTGGTAATGGTGGTAGATGAGGTAATAAGTTGTTGTACATTTTTATCTAAAACAATTTTTATGTAAATTTTATATTTTAAACCTTTTGTATTATAGTTGTTATTATTATCAATATTAATACTCCTATTATTTTGATTTTCATATATTAAATTTGTCTTATTTGTAAAATTTGTTACTTTATTGTAATGTATTTTTATATATTTATTGTTATGTATTTTTATATATTTATTGTAATGGCAACAACCTATGCCTATCTATCTCCATATGGTAACGGCTCAACTAACAATTTTGGGGTAAAAGTAGTAAATGACAAATACCATTACTGGTGAAATTTAAGAGAATAAACAAGAATAAAAACAAGATTACAAATACCATTACTGGTAAAAGTAAGAGTGATAACCCGGCCCATTACTCAGTCTGGTGGTTCTTGAAAGTTTAATTCGGATGGCGAGAAATTTAAGAAGAAAAGATTCATTTAACGGGTGAACGGAGTAGGATTTCAGGTACAATCAGATGAGAAAGCCATTGAAGTTTCATCGATAAAGAAGTAGAGAAGCAAGATTACAAAAATAAAAACAAGAATCAACAGTATAAACAAGAGAAAAATGACAAATACCCGAAAAAGGTAGATTCATTGATAGGTGAAGAAACCAAAACCCAGCTTTAAGTTCTTTTCAGAATCAGCCATAGAAGCCCCTCAACCTTCAAATCGAAGAAGAAAATTGTAGAGCAGACCCAGAACCCCAAAAATCCGAAACAAGAACTTAAATTTCAAGATTCAGATACCTGAATAGGATGAGGGCCCCAAATCAATCAACAACTGTAAAATTTAACCTATATAAATATATAATGCACTTATTTAGGGTGAAATTTCAGTTTGCGATTTGGTTTTTTATAAAACGATATCAATCTAAATGTATTTCGATTTTTAATTTTTCAATCCAAACCAAACAAATTTGACCACAATCCAAATGGAACCAAACCAAATTAATTTGGAGTTTTATATCAATTCTATAATAAAAAGGTATATGACGTTATTACGGATGTCAATTCGGCTAATAAAATCAATAGTATTAAACTTATTTCTATTTCAAAGTTATACCGATCTAAAGACCCCTTCGGAGTAGATTGTATCAAGCAGCGTCGTGATAGAAAGAAGACTTTGGTATTAGATCTCTTATAATGATCGTGACTTTTTCTTTACAGAATTTTATTTGATTAAAATTGTTATCTATGTGATCGATTGTTACCCTATTGTAGATGTCGTGTATTTGTATGAAATTTTTGATCAATAACTAGGTTCCTTTAAAAAAAAGTAATTATTTGCTGATAATAAAAGATGATGATTAATAAAAAAAACATTGCAACATAATATAGTAATATTTAGAATCATTTCAGATAAAAACATCTATTATGTAGAATGTCAAGTGGATTACTTTTATTGCTTACCCAAACAATTGCTCTATTGTTCAAGGCTTTCATAAATGTGATATTTAAAATTTATTAAAGGGTAAATTGTTAAAATAAACAAATATTTGCTAAATCTGTTGAAAACAAATTCAATTATAGTTTATTTTTCAAGAATTCACAACATACAACCAACTAACAGAGTTACCCAATTCTACATGGCGCTCTTTCTAAAGCCTAACCAGATGTCACGATTTAAGTGGTTCAAAGATGTTCAAGTATATATTAAAGAACGACTACGATAAAAAACTTAAAAAAAAGAAAAATATTAAAAAATATTCATGACATCATAAGGATGATTATGAGTGCTACAATAGTTTCGAATTGATATTGTTTGTAAAAAAACTTCGCAATTTAGGCAATATTTAACATATTCAAACATTTGACATTTTAAATTTTAAAACTAACCTATAAAAATCATCCATTTAAAGAAATTATCAAACACAAAAATGACACTATTTTCATTGTCAAAGCTGACAAACTTTTAATAATTGGCATAATAATTAGGCAAACAATAATTCATTATTTATACTAAAAATAAAACATCTAACTGGCAATAATTATAGCATATAAGTAAATATATAAAAGTAAGATATTAATGACCCATAGCTGTGATTGCTTTATATATATATATATATATATATATATATATATATATATAAATATATATACATATATATATATATATATATATATATATATATATATATATATATATATATATACATATATATATATATATATACATATATATATATATATATACATATATATATATATACATATATATATATATATATACATATATATATATATATACATATATATATATATATATACATATATATATATATATATATATATATATATATATATATATATATATATATATATATATATATATATATGTATATATATATATATATATACATATATATATATATATATATATATATATATATATATATATATATGTATGTATATATATATATATATATATATATGTGTGTGTATATATATATATATATGTATATATATATATATATATGTATATATATATATATATATATGTATATATATATATATATATATATATATATATATATATGTATATATATATATATATATGTATATATATATATATATATATATATATATATATATATATATATATATATATATATATATACATACATATATATATATATATATACATACATATATATATAAGCGATCAATTTGAAGTTATCAATTTTTACCTTAAAGATATCAATTTTGACATTAAAGTTATCAATTTCAACATAAAGTAAAACTTAAACAGATCAGTTAAAATAAAAAAATTCGATTTGAACCTATAAGCGATCAATTTGAAGTTAAATATGATTCTATTTTCACAATTTCAGAACGAAATTAAATAAAATGGTATTATTCTATCGTTCTATGGATGAATTTCAAACAACAAATGAATGGTCAATAAAACTATCAATAATGATGTTAAAACATTGTATAATACAAGTACTCTTATTTAATGCATACATGATGATTTTAATGGAACATAAGAGTACTTGTACTCTTTAATCATCGATTAATAATAGTGATATTGCTCTTTTCTCAACATGTTCTGTTCATAATAGATTTGAAAATAAAGTTGTAGGTGTAATGTTTGCTTACCTTGGATGTGAAGGCGGAGAAAGTTCCGATTTCAAATTATGTTTGCCAATTGATTCTATGAATGCTATTGGAAATGACCAAGAGTTCAAGGCTCTTTGTTAAATAAAATTTCAATTTTTCAACTAACAATGATCAATTAAGACATTAAAGTGATTAATTATGATCATTTATAACTTATAAAATAAATTGAATTTTAACCTGAAATATATCAATTATGACGTTAAATAGATCAAGTACTGAACGCATATTGAGAAAAATTATAATTGGGTTATCCGTCTCGTATTGAGACGGTCTTGTCCAAGACCAGCTGTTTTTATTTTTTTTCTATTAGTTTAAGTTTTTGGGCTAAAAGATCTGGGTTTAAATTGGGTTGAAATTGCATATGTTAATCCACTTTTATGCAATAGGTGCAACCTTATAAAAAAAATATTTCTTTAAAAAAAATATGATATTAGTAAGTAATACAAAAAATATTGCAGTGTTATAGCTATGGTGAGACTAGTGATTGAAAGTGCTTAGTTAACTCAAAATGGGTAGATAAATTGTATTGTTTACTTCACAAAATTGTTTAGTTGCAATGTTTGTCAAGCATTTCCTAGCAAGTGTCAGGTTTAAAGATTAAAAATATTTTAACGAGAGACTTAAAGGTCATGAAATTAGTCTTGAACACATGGCTTATATGAGTTCTTTGAAGAAACCAAGTCTTAGATTGTATAAAAAGAAACAATATAATTCATAATACATTGTAACTGTTATGAATGGTATGTGTGACTTGAGTGCACAATTAAAGTGTGTATTCATGTGTGTGACTCTTGGTTTATGGAATCCAAAAGGGTGTAATTATGTAGAGAGTATTCATGAGGAATTATGGATGTTAATGAAGATTAATGAAGAAGTAGGAAGGACTTGATTTTATGGTAGCTCGATCAGAATTCTGACAGAGGAAGCAGAGAGGTCGCTCGACCTACCCACTCGACCGAGCGAGCCATATTGGTAGGTCGAGCGGTCAGACAGAATGCTCCAGAATGTAGCTGATGCTCGCTCGATCGAGCCGCTCGACCGAGCGAGCTCTCTGTTCCGGTCGAGCGGATCCTCTGATGTGCATGGGATGCTGTTTTTTAACCTTTCAAGTCCTTGCCTTGGAGTTATTTCATATTATTCATTACTCTATATTAACTATGTATTCAAGTGAGCTATTGATATTCATGTACCTAGTACTATATATAGAGCTCTCATACTCACACATCAAACACATCAAACACAACCTCTAAGCCAAACACATAGCCTTTTGTTTTTATCTCTTACTCAATTGTAATTCTTCATTTAGAAGTGTTGTTTATACTCTTTTGATATAATATAAATAGAAACTACACACCACGGAGGACGTAGCCATCATTGGATGAACCTCCTTAAATCCTTGTGTCTCTTTTGTTTTGTTTACATTGTCAAACATTGTTTTGTTCATTGTTGTTTGAATTATTCTTATCATCGTAACAGTTTTGGCAAACATTTTCAGTAACAACAAATCATGAGAGAGAAAAAGCGGTGAAGAGAAGTTTTGTAAAGAATAATTGGTGGTGTGGAATTTTTAACTAAATATAAACTGTCTTTTTATGGTTCTAATAAAAGACTTTAAGTAGAAGGTAAATAAAAATTTTAACTAAATATAGGGCGAAAGAGTACTTTTTAGAGTTTTGGAAAGTAAATGACACTTCTGGCTTGGGACATTTTAATGATTTATTAAAGGTATTGAAATCTCTTAATATTAACGTGCTTAATGTGAGGGGTCAAGGTTATAATAATGGTTCAAACAAGAAAGGCAAACACCAAGGAGTTCAAAAGAGGCTTATAAAACTAAAACCAAAAGTTTTGTATATACCTTAAGCATGTAATAATATATATCTTACCTTATGCAATATGGAAAAATCTTGTGTGAGAGCTACTTCATTTTTTGGGATTGTGCAAAGTATATACACATTATTCTCTAGATCTACTAAAAGGTGAAAAATTCTCATTAATAATGTTCCTAGATTAACTATTAAATCATTGTCTAATACACGTTAGAAGAACCAGATTAAAAGTGTGAAAGCTATTAGATATCAAGTCCATCAAATAAGACTTGCTTTATTGAAGATGCATGATTCCAAGAAAGATTTCGGGATAAAGAGTCGTGCTCGACTTTTGGCAAAATTAATAACTAAATTTGTATTTTTGCTTGGCATGATTATTTGGTAAGATATTTTGTTCTATGTTGACATGTTGAGTTAGAAGCTACAATCTAAGTCCACCAACATTGTTGTTGCAATTAGCCTAATAAGTGATGTCATTAATTATTTTGAGAAGTATAGAGATGAAGAGTTTGTTCCTAGTTTGAATCATGCCAAAACTATTGTTTTTGAAATGGAGATTGAGTCTGATTTTCCAAGCAAGCGTCGCACTCAATGAGAAAGGTAATTTGATCAAATTCTTGATGAAGAATGATATAATCACCAGAGGAAGATTTTCGAGACAGCTACTTTTTAGTTTTAGCGGATATAGCCACCACTTCACTCAATGAAAGATTTGATTAGCTAACTAATTTTTAGAGTATATTTCGATTCTTATGTGGTTCAAATAAGTTGAAGTCACTAGCTGATAATGCATTGAGAGCATGTTGTGTTAATTTTAGTGCGACATATTCTCATAACAATGTGCAAGATGTTGATAAAGATGATTTATTTTCAGAGTTAAGAGTATTGCTTAAGACTTTGTCGAATGGGTTAGCATAGTATTTTGGAGTTTGTCAAAGAAGCCGATTGTTTTCCCAGTGTTTCAATTGCTTGTTGAATCTTAGTAACTAGTGTAGAAACTTGTGTAATGCACAACTTTTTAGCATCGACATATATAAACATATGATATTAAAGCCAAAGATATATGCAGTTGAAAATGTTGACAGTTATATGTATAAATTAACTCTGTAATTTTGAAAATTGTCATCAGTATATTATGCAGTATATTGTATTCTCTAATTTACTCCATTTAACTATAATAAATGTCAATCAAAGATACTTCAATGGTATAGATATTGGTAAAGATCAAATGCCATGTTATTTTTCTTTAACTAATAAATGAGTTTCATTTGACAAACTTTCTTTTGTTGTGACACTTGAAATTTTCTAAATTTTTTAGTATAATGTATAATTGTTCATGTTACTGTTGCATCAACCAAGAGAAGTTTTCAAAGTTGAAGATACTAAAAAATCACTTAAAATTTTCAATTTCACAAGAACGTTTGAATTTCTTGCAATTTTATGTATTGAGAAAAATATGACTGAATCTATTGACTTAGACACTGTTTTTAGTGATTGAATATTCTTCTTTGATTTTATATTATATATTAATGTATACACTTTTTTACGACATTTAATATATAATTTTTGTATGTCTATATAATAGTTAGGTGCTCATAAAATATATTTCGCCTTAGGCCTCTAAAAGGCCCTGGTTGCACATTGACATATCTTCAACGATAACCAAAAGATTAGGTTACTAAGCAATTGCAGTTAAGTAAAATGTCTCAAACCCATCGTGAAATGTAAATTTCAAGTTAAAAGTTTCAAAAGATCTCTTTATACACAACATTATTAACGCTATCGCATTAATTATTATATCTTTGTTAAATACTTTCAAATTCTTTTTCCTACTTGTAACTCTAAATAAATGCACCATGAAATTGTGCATAATAGAAAACTTTGTGATTGTTAAATTCTATTTAAATAGGCATAGTAAAAGAAGGCTACACATGTGTTATTCTTGAAAAATAAAATTAAATTTAAAATATGGCATATATTCTTTTTAATTTGATATGCAACAATAGTACTGAGCTTTGTTGTTGGCCCAATTTTTATTTACTAACATTTATGATTATTGCTAAATTATTATTATTTTGGTGATTGATAATAAATGGTGATAATGAGAATGATTTATAGTGTAAAATTTTATTAAAAGTTCCATGTCATTAGAAACTTTAATCACGAAAAATATATTTTTTTTTTACTAATTTCCATTACCACCTAATACAACATCTCTCAATGGTAATGCATTGGAATGAATTTTATGTAGAAAATGAGATGATTAAAGTTGGACAAACATTGTCATCAAAGTAGCCAAGAGAATTTTCAACTAAAATTACAATAGTTTTCATTTCTATTACCACCTACCAAACGTTCAAATAGTTAATAAAAATCTCATTTCTGAAATACTCTTAAAATAGTAATAAAAATTTCATTTAGTGGAACAATTTTTTTGATACCTTATATTACGTACAATTATTTAGTAATTTCTTTAGGATATTATATGACGGAGTCATTCTATTAATTGTATATGAGATATTATCAATGGTACCCATGTACTATAGCAAAATATCAATGGTACCCCAGTTAATTTTAATGGTACCCCCCCAACTATATGCTAATTACAACCGTGACACTATTAATCATTTTTCCGTTAAATGCCCGTTAAATTTTGAATTTAACCTAACCATAGTTAGTTTCTTCTTCTTTCCTTTTCCCTTTCCTCTTCCTGCTCTCCTTCCATGGCTACTTCATCTCAAGCCTGACAATGATCAACCCGAATATGCAGAAAAGAACGAATTGATTTTCCGTCACCGGTAGATGAAGGTGGAATCTGAAGCATTCATAAACACAGAGTCGTTTCTTCTATTCCAACCTTTTTCTTTTCGAATTGTTGCTCTGGCTCTCGCTAATCCTTCCTCTACCCCTCCTTCCTTTCTTTTCCTCTGCCATTCCTTAACAATATTCCAAAAATTCAAATATATTACTACAAATAAATTAAGAATTAGAAAATTAAAAGAAAGCGTTGTTTTGAAAAGGAACAATGAAAAATGAGTGCCTAAACAACAACTATGGCGATTGAAAATTGCCAGCTAACAAATTCAATATCTGCGTGCCAAATTTTAAAATTCTAAATTTTCTTAGCATTATTAAATTTGTGTTTAATCTTTTGGAAATTAAAGAGTTACTGTAGCTGTGAAAACTAAATTGTTGTTGAATCACACGAACATATATGAGAGAGAGTATGATCTGTTAAGCCTAATATAAATTCCAATAATTCAATCAAAATTAATAGTGGAATCTTTCGTTAGCGTATCTCGAAATTGTGGACTTCTGAAACTGAACAGAGCATCAAAAACATTGTAATCCAGAAGTTCTCGATAAAGATAGAAATACAGAAATTCAATTCAAGTTTTTGACTAAAATAAGCCATCAATTCTCTTTCAGTTGAATGAACAGAGCAGTTGCATTAACCACAGAACAGAGCATATTCAGCTCTAAGTGGTAAATATGAAGGTAGAAATGGAATAGAGTATCAGCTTTCAATAAAAATAATACTGAAAAGGGAAGCAGCCATGGAAGGAGAGTAGGAAGAGGAAAGGGAAAAAGGAAGAAGAAGAAACTAACCATGGTTAGGTTAAATTTAAAATTTAATGGGCATTTAACGGAAAATTGATTAATAGTGTCACAGTTGTAATTAGCATATAGTTGGGGGTACCATTGAAATTAACTGGGGTACCATTGATATTTTGCTATAGTATAGGGGTTCCATTGATATTTTGCTATAATATCCCATTGTATATTTATCAAATGATAGGATAGGATTATTGCAAAATCATTTCACTATTTAATTGGATTTGTTGTTGGCAGTTTAAAATATAATTGAAAATCATATACTAATGTTTATATTGTAAACTAGTATAGAAACTCGTGTATGCACGAAATTATTAGCGTAAAAGTATATATAAACATAAGTTTTAAATAGAAATGCAATTACATGTTATCAACATAAAATTATAATATTTCTTATAAAATCGATAGAGCATTTTAGAATATATAGTGCTTGTAATGAAAAAAATCTCATTACATTTGGTTAATCTTCCAACAACATTATCATAATAATTATTTGTCATTCTCAAAATAATTTTTGATTATCATGAATCTTTTTTTCTTGATGAAATATTTTAGAAATTAAAATTTTAATGAAGAAACTTTATTAGTTAGCAAATTTTTCGAAATAAAAAAAGCAAATATATATTCTAAGAAGCTTTAATTGAAAATTTTATGTAGCTTTTAAAAATATAATATTCTATGAAAATTTAAATTAAAAGAACATATCTAATTGTGATATATTATTCATATATTAAGGAATAAATTAATGTTAACTTTGGTAAGAATTATTTTTTATGGTACATCACTATGAGAATGCCATATGAAATTTTACATTCTTTTTATTAGATTGTATAATTATATAATGCCATTGTACATAAGAATTTAAAAAATTATAGTCGGATTCTTACTAATTTTGGTCTGCTTAATATTGTTGTATTCTAGTTTCATCATTTTAATTCACTTTCCTATTTTAAAAACTAACCTAATTAGCTGTCATGTTATTATTAAGATTTCAACCAATGAAATTCCGTCATTTATTAGACATCCTCAGATAATGACACTTATCTTTTTCAAGAATTTACTAATAATAATGAATATAGATAGAAATATATACTTCCTCCGTTCTATTTTGTTTGTCGTCTTCAATTTTTACACGTATTTTAAAAATAATTTTTGAGTCTCAATATTTCTAAATACGCATGATAAAAAATTATATATTAAATTTTTTTTGCATCAAGACGGATCTAACAAGATCCTACATGAATATATATTATATCTTTAATATATACCCTTTCCTATTCTACCCATTAGTCTCACTTAATTTTTTTCATTATTCACTTATCACTCCTAATTTGTATTTTATTCTTAGTCTATAAGTTAAAACATAGTCATATAAGATCTTGTTTAACTTGTCTCAATACAAAGATTATTAATATCAATTTTTTAATTTTTAGTTAAGAATAATTAAAGATATTAAATGTTAAAATGTTGTCTCGACAAGTATGAAAAAACTAAATGAGACTAATGGGTTGAATAGGAGGTAGTAATATATTTTTCAAAAATCTCATTTGAATTTTTCTCTCCTAAAATAGAAAAATTTAAAGTGGACAAACAAAAAAAATCAGCGAGTAGATTAGTTGTATCTTTAGTTAATTTTTTGAGAGAAATATATTTTGATAACTTAATGTATTTAGATGTCATATAATCTGTTATATTGTAATTTGTGTTTTAATATTTTTAAAATAGTTCTTGTTCCCAGTTTTGACAACTCTTGTGAGAGAACAAATTTTAAATAGGCGACTTTAAATTAGGAAGCTACATTCTTATTTTCTCTATAATTTATAATAATTAAGCTATTTAGTTCATATATCTAATGCGTCTCTCGGAGATACAGTATCTCACAACTATTGGTGTTTTAAGTTTTAACAATAGAAATGAGATTTTTTTTTTTTTTTAATCAAGGCTGTCACCAGACACCACCTTTGTACCAAAGGACTAGTAGCTACGTATGTATGTTAGTTGTTCGTTGTTTCCTTCGAAATAATAAATTCGTGTGTATACTTGTAACCAGTAAGGTACCTGGTAAATGGTAAGCTTCCTCCTATTTTCCTAGTACCTAAATGAACCACCAACAACCTAACAATTTGCGTAAGCAGTTATCCTCCCACTTGTCCTTTTCATCCTTTATACTATTAGCTCTTTTTTTGATGTTTTGCTTGAGTTATTCCTTTAAATTATTATACCTAATTAGACCCGGGAAAATTTGATCCGACCCGAAAAATGAACCCGGGACCCGACCCGACAAACCCGAACCCGACCGACCCGAAAGCGACTTAATCCGAAACATGACCGACCCGATAATGACCCGACCGGAAACCGACCGGAACCGACCCATTTTGACAGATTTAATATCAATTTTTAGAGTAATTTCAATGTTATAATTCATTTCAAATAAAATTTTTGTTTTCAAAGTATCTCAACATATTGAGTATATCACTTGAACCCTAAAACTAATCAATAGATCTCAAAAAACACGTATTTAACGTCTTTTTAGCCATCGTAATTATTTTTCTTTAAAATCAGGACGTTATAATCATCTTAATTGAATACATGTATCTTGTTAAATCAGTCAAATGAGTTTTTAATTCTTCTACATTTCAGTAAGCAAATCAATATAATTTATACGAACGTTTTGCACGTTTGAATGAGCTTTTCAAAAAACGAATGTCGCTACCCTAAATTATAAAACGCGTATCTTATAAGACGAAATAAGTACTTAGTTAGTTGTATATCTTTCCAACATGAAAATTGTGAAGATAATTTTAACGTCATTTTTATCTAACGTTACAATTATGATAAACAAAATAACTTTTATAAAGCGCGTATCTTACAAGTCTTTCAAAATAAGTATTAATTCCCCTATTTTTCTTGCACTTAAATGAACCTGACATACCAACTATTTTTTGAAAATCGTACATGTAATTTCTCTAATGATTTTTTTTAGACATTTTAATGATTTTTTTTTATGTTGAATTAGTCGATTGGATATTCTAATGTTTTATGGTAACCCGTTGGGTCAATCCGAACCTACCCGAAACCCAGAGTGATCCGACCTGAAACTGACCTGATCCGAAACTGACCCGACCCGAAAATGACCCGTCCGAAATTGATCCGACCCAAAACCCGACCGACCGACCGTTTTCCCAGGTCTATACCTAATAAATCTCGCATATAACATGAGTTTGAGGTAAAAGACAAAATAAATAAGGCATAAGAAATGTGCAGAGAGACCGAGACCCTAAAATAGAGCTTTGTATTAAATATGTAAGCGGTAGATCGTATGCATTAGAAAGGTACCTGCAAAGTCTTTACACAAATTTTGAATATTGCCAACAAATTATGATTTATACCCAAAGCAATGCCATTGATAACTCAAATGTCAAGGAACCAACTCAACTAAAAATTTAAGCTTATGGTTGAAGCCCTAAGATATGTTATATACTCTTAACACACCCCCTCATACGAGAGCCTTAATTTTTGGCTAGAAGTGTGGATGCAACAAAGGTCCTCCTCATACCTAGCGTTAAATATTCCACTATAAATGAAGGGTGGTTGAGATTCGAACTCGTGACCTTTTGAAATAGTATCAGAAGTCAACGCGACAAGTGGTCACGGGTTCGAATATCAACCACCCCTCATTTTAAGTGGAATATTTAATGTCAGGTATGAGGAGGATTTATGTTGCATCCACACATCTAGCCCGATGGGCTCTCGTGTGAAGGGCGTGTTAGAGTATGTTTTGAATGGTGTGACTTGAGTGCACATTTGGTATGTGCATTCATGTGTGACTCTTGGGTTTGGAATCCAATGAGTGTGTTAATGTTGGTGTATTAAGTTGAGTCTTGATGATTGTGGTTTATGATGGTGATTAAGAGTATGGATTAACGAGGTAATGAAGTATGAGTTATTCATGGGAGTTATGGGACTTTAATGAAGAAGTGCAAAGGTTTAATTCAAGATGCTCTACTATGCAAGTCGAGCAATACTGTCAGAAGCCTTTTGAAGTGCAGCTCGACCAACTCGCTCGACCGAGCGAGCTCAGAATGGGTCGAGCGAGCATACAGAATGCAACCAGAAACTTCTTGTAGCCCGCTCGACCGAACAAGCCCCTGTTTTGGTCGAGCGAAGTCTCTGATACTCCTAGGATGCTGTTTTTTGACTCTTCAAGTACTTGGGGATGTTTCATTATCATTTATTCATAGTTTTAATGTACTTAATGTTACTTAGTGAGATCTCTCCTATAAATAGAGAGCTCTCATTCACACATAGAATCATCCACAAAATACACCCCAAGCCAAACACTAGCTTATATCTCTTCTCTATTGTAATTCTCCATATTTGATAGTTCTTTGAACTCGTTTGATAATATAAGAGATACTACACACCGGAGGACGTAGCCTAAGTTGGGTGAACCTCGTTAAATTTTTGTGTCGTTTTATTGCATTAGTTTCTCCTACAAACATCGATATCATTGATAGCTTAATTTGTTTGTCACAAAACCTCATACATTCGATCTTGGGAATATTGGAGCTTGAAACACATTGTTCGAACTCTAATATAGCATTGTTTTCAGAGTATATAACATATTATGAGATCTCAACCATCAGCTTAAGCTCTGGTTGAGGTAGTTCCTTGACACGAAATCCTCTCAAAATTATTAAAAAAAAAAATTTCAAAACATATAATTGTTAGAATGTTGAAAAAATGGAACATATATAACCGATGATAATATCAGCAATTTTATGGACAACGTAACCGTGGACAGTGATATATAGCACATTAAACAATTGACAAAGTGTCTTAAAAAGTGGTCTAAAACCACTAATGTGTGTGTGTATAATTTTGACTTTTACCTTTTATTGTCTATATAAACTCTTATTTTAAGAAATAAAAAAAGACTAATTTAAGTTTTAACCTTTTTAGAACTAAAAAAGTATAAAATTCAAATACTTTTATCTCTTAATTTAAAACTCTATGTTTATCGCTTAGAATTTAACCAAGTATGCCATTGTTTGTGAATTATTAAGGATTTGACGAGGCACATGCTCCTGTACTTCCAAACAAAATAAGTGATGGACCTGCGTATGAAACTTCCTTTATCTACATTAGTAACATTTTTGCATTTTTTGTTGATTTAAATCTATTCAAATATTCTATCATCTATTCCTTTTGTTTTTTTTATATTATTTGCGTTTATTTTATACATAGTTTTTAAAATAATTTTTTATTTGTATATCATATCTTATAATTTGTATCATTCTTTGAAAAACTGTGCAAACAAAATCTTTTATTTTAGATCTTATTTCTATTTTAAATTTACGGATTAAAATAAATTAATAAAGTTATAGGAATCATCATTAAAAGAAAAAAATGGTATAAAATAAGATAATTACCACAATAAAAAAAAAAATTAGAAATGAGGTTTAAATTGAATGAAACTCGGGAGTAGTTACTTTGAATAAATTTGAATCACGGGAAACAACGTGCATGAAATTATTATGTATTAATTATTAATTGATTTGACAATTTACATCATACATGCTCCATTGCTCCTTCCTCATTCTAATTATTAAACAAAAAAAGATGGGCCTATAGAAATTTCCTTTATCTACATTAGTAACAGTTTTGCACTTGATGACTTGAATCTATTCAAATAGGGATATGAAATTTCCCATGAAAACTATTTTGGTTATTGATGGGAAATTTAAGAAAGTAAGCAAAGCTATATTATATGAGAAAATAAAAAAAAAAGTGATAAGTTAAATATGTAGATGATGATCAATGAAAGAGAACAGTTCATGACGAAAAATAAAAATAGAATAAATTTAATAGCAATAACTAAAAATAAAAATACAATAAATTTTCTAAGACAAAAAGAGTAGTTATTTAGTGTGATGTTAGTTTTAAGTTCCAAACTGACTAAAAATAAGAATAGGATAAGTCATAAACGGTGTCTCATGCCAAATTGTATGATGAACTATGTTTTGTTACAAATTATATCGAGAACAATGTCTTGTGTCAAATCATGCTGTGATCAATGTCTAATGCCAAATTGTATTGTGGACCGTGCGTTGTGTCAAATTCTATGGTGATAATTAGTGTCTCATGCCAAATCATATTGTGGACTTTGCCTTATATCAAATTGTATTTTGAATAAAGGTTTGTGCCAAATCGTGTTACGAACGATGTCGTGCCATGCTTGCCTTCCAAAAATGAGGTCTAACCAAGATATTTTGTCTCGTATTCGCATATTTATTTGTTATTTAAATAAGAAATTTTTAATTCTTTTAAATCAGTACTCTCCATTCTTTTCTTTCATTTATCTCTATCCAAACACAACGTTAAAGAATAAATTAAAAAATAAACTAAAGAATAATGAAGTAATATAAAGTATATTTTAATGAGTTAGTTAAATAATAAACATAATACTTAATTGCAGCAATTACGAAAACTGAATATTATATTTAATTGTCTCTGGGTATGTTGTTGATTTTTGAATAGTAAGGGATTATTATAGTATGGTTTAGTGACTTAGGTCAGAGTGTTTTTCAGGCTTGGATTAGGAAATGTGCCCCCCGCCCTTCTGCGTTTTGATTGTTTTAGTTGTGGTGATGAATCTTTGTAAGTTTTCGTAGACTGTTGTAGACAATTAAATTAGGCCTAAATTTTACAATGAAATGTTGAAAATTTATGATTTACGTGTAGAATTCTACCCAAATTTAACAAATAAAATTCCTAAAATTTTGCTACATAACTAAAAATAAAATCTTCCCAAAAAAATTACAAATTAAACCGTGTACTCAGTGTCCCCACCTGAGTTATCTGGGTACTCGAATTTTGGAAATCCGGATAAATAGGGCCGAGACACGGGCCATTATAAATGTTACCGACTAACCAGGTACTCGGCTTTTCGGGTACCCAAATAACCAGGTACTCGACTTTTCGGGTACCCAAATAACCAGGTACCCGCTAATGAACACCCCTAATTATTACTACTCCGTTCTTTTGATTTTGCATCAAATAGAAATATAGTGTTATTTAAGCAAAAAAATGAATATTGATAATAAATGAAGAAAGAAAATGAATTGTATGGATACAATTAAAAAAGACTTAAAATAAATGAATGAGTTTAAAAGAAAGAAGTGGGTTATTGTCCAAAAATAAAAATGATGCAAAATGAGGTGGAAGAACCAAAATGACAATTAATGTAAAATAAATGAGACAAAGTGTAAATATTACTAGGTATTTACCCGTGCTATGCACATGATTATAGAAGTTTTTATAAAAAAATATATAATATTAATTTAGATATTGTTGTTAAATTAATACAAATAATATTTTGAACAATTATATCTATAAAGTTTTAACATAACCAAAAAAATATCAACTAATTATAATACAAAATATCTTCAATGTATGTTAAGTTTATCAAATAACCTAATATTAATATTTTTAATCAAAAATATTTACTAACCCTTGAAAAGAAGTGATATTTAAAACAAAAGCTACTCAGATGCTCACTAAACTTGATCATCATCATAACAACATATATTTGAATATTATAACATCCATAACTACACAACATGTCAACATGAAAACAAATTAAACATCATCTTCAGCAATATCTTCTTTCTCTTTGCTTCCATTTCATCTCCACTCAACTCTTCAACATTTGATCTCAATTTATAAACCTTATTTCATCCCACATCTACACCCATAAAATTTATTAGATAAAATTGCATATTCACATAGCCACGAAACTAAAACTCATATTTTTCTTCAGTTTTATCTCAATTTTTATACTAATTAAAATAATCAATAAACTCAACTCTTTAAATATCATCTATTCTTTCTTAAGTATGTGGGATGCACTAAATGAAGACTTTGAAATTCAATCATATAAATAAAGCAAGCTATGTATGTGGCACTAACAAAAAATCTTAAAGTTTTGTGTTTTCATCTTCAATATAATTAAATTTAGAGGACAAAGAGTTTTATCTTCTATCATATGTATGTTTAAACAGAGTAAGATGAATTAAGTTGATGAAGACTAAGAGTTTCAATATAATTAAATTTAATTGATATTTAAGAGTTTCAATGCAAAAAAAAAACATAGAAAAATGAAAATTGTATTAATTTGAGCGAGAAATTATATTTTATATGAATGCACGTGGCACAAAATTTTCTGGATTATAATGTACTCCCTCCGTTCTTTTTTTATCTTCCACTTTGGGTTTTTCACACATATTAAGGAAGATAGAATCTTTGGGTTGTAGTGGGTATATTTTAATTAAATAGTAGTGTGAAGTAATGATTGTATTGGAAGTATGAGGTTGTAGTGGGTATTATTTTAATTAATTAGCAGTGTGAAGTAATGATTGTATTGAAAGTATGAGAGAGAAATAATTATAAATAAAAGAAAAATGGTACATTAAAATAAAAGAGGAGGGTTTTAAGGGGTAAAAGTGGGATTAAACTTTCTAAAAATAGAAAGTATTCTAAAGTGGAAGAACTTTTAAAACTACCTGTTATAGTAATGTGAAAGATCAAAAAAGAACGGAGGGAATATATGATTGATTTAACAAGGTACATCATACATGCTCCATTGCTACTTCGTCATTCTAATTAAACAAAAAAGTGATGGGCCTATACGAAATTTCCTTTATCAAAACATTAGGTTAACAGTTTTGCACTTGATGACTTGAATCTATTCAAATAGGAGTTCTCCCTCTCTGAAAATTCATTTATATGCAATTGATGGAAAATATAAGAAAAGTGAGTAAAATTGTATCTGTATATGCAATAAAAAAATTAAATATGTAAATGAGAATTAAAAAAATATAACTCAGATAATAACCAAAACTAAAATATGGCAAATTTAATTGGACCCATTAAAAATAAAAGTGAGGCAAAATTTCATTAGAGAGTGCATTTATTTAGTGCATGTTAGTTCCAAGTTCTAAACTGGCCTTTTCAACAAAACTCAATAATCAAAATTATTTTAAGTATATAATTTATATGAACATCGCTAAAAATAGTTAATATTTGGTAGTAATAAAATTTCTTTGAAGTGTAGGGATTTTAATAATCAACAAAATATGAATCTCATAACATAGAAATTACAAAGTTCCAAGAAAATAATAATTTCTATGAGCAACACTAAATTCAGTTTTTTAAAAGCTTTTGTTTAGTCTTTAACTCATATAAATATAAGAGAAAATTATATAAAACTACCTTTTCTATACCCTTCTTTGCAAAAAACTACCTTTTGTAAATTTTTTTGCAAAAAACTACCTTATTTAAATTATTCTATGCAAAAGACTACCTGTTAACGTTTTCTTACTCTTTGACCGTTGAAACTGACGTTGACCATCACGTGCAAGTCACGTGATTTATTATCCCTTTCCTTCTTCTTTCATTTCAGCCATTTCACTCGAAATTTCTAAGTAAACGCTGCCTCTTCTTCTTCTTTGCGATTTCGATTCTTCATCATCTGAGCGACATCTTGTTGGTGAAGCTTCTAACATTTAGAGGTATGTAGTACTACTCAATTACGGTTTTTTTCTTCATTGTTTTTTGTTATCTTTAAAATTGAATTCCTTCTTCAAATCTGCTTCCTTTTGTCTGCGGGTCTGCTGTGTTTGAATTTCTTGTTATTCATCGTTTAACTTGTAAATTGATTGTTGTTGTGTGTGAATAATTTATTAGGGTTCTTAAAATTAGATAAATCAATAACATGAAGAAATTCAAAATCTGGAAAAAAGCAACTACTGCGAAAAAGATGGATTCCGAGTTGGCAACTGATTTCGGTAATGTTAGGGTAGATGAGGTGGAGCTTGAAACATCTGATGTGGCACATGAGGTTGTGGATGAGTTGGAAACAGCAAATGTAGATGCTGTTGGTGGGCAAATGGACCTGATGTCGGTTAGTCCATCGAGTAGTTGTGCACGAGTTGGATGTGAAGATTTTACCTTCATGAGCGATAGGCAAAAGGTATGAACGTAATTAATTGTTAACACATATCTAGTTTCATATGTGACTAAAGTTGAAAACCTATTAATAATGTTATACCTTCATGGGCATTGCAGGGTTTGATTGAAGCTTTGAATTCAGTAGTTCCTGAAGCTGAAATTAGGTTCTGTTGTAGGCATATTTGGGCTAACTTCAAGATCAAGTTTCCTGGAGAGTTATACAAACAACACTTTTGGAGAGCAGTAAGAGCTTACAACAAGGTATGGAATCATTTGTGGAATTAAATATTGACTGTAATGTTGTACTAATATGTGTAAAATCTTCGTGTACAGTTTCATTTTGATAAGGAAATGATTGCAATAAAGAATATTTCTGTTGAGGCACATGCATATCTATCTGCTATTCCTGCTAAACATTGGTCTAGGCATGCCTTTTGTAGTAGGAGTAAGTCTGGAATGTTGTTAAATAATATTTGTGAGTCATTCAACAACGTGTTAGTAGAAGCTAGGGGGAAGCCCATTATTTCTCTTATGGAGTGGATTAGGAGATATGTGATGCAAAGGAGTGCAGCCAAACGAGAGGGGTTGGGTAAATTTAAAGGTGTGTTGATGCCAGCTATAACCAAAATGATTGAAAAAAATTCAAAAGAAATATATGGTTTGAGGGTAATCCCAGTAGATGTGTTTGAATTTGAGGTGGATGATGATGAAAAAAGTTACGTGGTAAACTTGACCAATAAGACATGCCTTTGTGGAAGTTGGAATCTTATTGGGATCCCTTGCAAACATGCCATGGCTTGTATTCTTATTAGAAAATTGGATGCAAGTGAATTTGTCCATGAGGCGTATCGTGTAGAAACGTATGCCAAGACGTATGCTCCTAAGTTTTATGGTATGCCTGGACGCGAAATGTGGCCGACAACTACATTAGCCCAACCTCTTCCTCCACCATTTCGAAAGATGCCTGGAAGGCCTAAAATAAGGAAAAGGAAAAAGGAAACTGATGAAGGTAAAGGAGGTAAGAAGCCTGCAACTGCTGTTCGAGAATACAAGCAACGGAGATGTGGTAATTGTGGTGAGTTAGGTCACTACAAAAAGGGATGCAAGAATCCAACAAAACCACAACCAACAAAGATGAGGTCAAAGGGTGGAAGGCCTAAAATGGGATCTTCTTGTACTCAACTGTCCACACCAAGTGACATGCCTTGCTCCAGTAGTGAACAACTAATGATAAGTGCAACAGATGCAAGTACTACATATGTAATGGATGAACAAAGTCAAGTATAGAACTTCATAAGTATATGTTGAATGTAATTTGTCGATTTAATGTAAGAAATGTATTAATGTAGCAAATGAACTCAAGAATGTACTATCTTGAACTAGATGTAACTAAAACAGTAATTGAAATGATCATGTACTGCTGTTTGAATCAATTCATTAATTGAAGTTGAGTATGCAGGAAATCAGTTTTTGAACTGATCAGTAATGTGCAGCAAGTTATACAATCAGTTTCTGTTTTAGTGTTAATGGTGTTAATTGTACATGTATTGATCATTTGTTTTAGTGTTGATACTGAAATCATTTGTACATGTGTTGATCAGTGTTTTAGTGCAGCAAATCATTTCAAGTGTTAATTGTGGTTTCTGATATGGCATGAACTGATATAATGTGCAATGTACTGAAATGTGCAAATGAGCCATGTTCAATGAACTGATACGTGCAGCAAATTAGTATATGTGTTGTGCATGTTGTTCAATGTTCAATGTTTTAGTGCAGCAAATCAGTTCAAGTGTTAATCAATAATGTGCATCAATAATGTGCATCAATTGCTGTATGTGCATCAATAATGTGCATCAATGTACTATGTGTTTGTTCATCATGATACAATACCTGCAAATCCATACCAAAACAAGATACCAGCTCATACACAGCAACACATTGTTACAATATCCAAATCAATATTGAGTATGCAGGAAATCAATACATCAATGCATACAGAGCAAACATACACAGCACCAACAGAAAACTCCAATTACAGAAAACTCCAGTTCATTCATTCATTCATCATCATCATCACACAATATCCAAATCAATGTTACAATTAAGCTTAACTAGGCCTAAACTCCAATTACTACCCTTGATTAATACAACAAAAACCAACAGAAAATAAAACAAAAACCCTAATACAAAGCTTTTAATCTGATTGTAATGCTCCCTCTCATTCATCCATTTCTTCTTAATCATTTTAATTTCTGAGAATGCTTGTTCCTTTTCATGTTCCAAGCAGCAAATCCTTGATGTCAAAACCTTGATTTCGATTGCCAATTGTCGCTTCTCCTCCACAAGTTTGTTAGTGACTTCTCTTTGCCAAAAAGTCATTTCAGGTTGATCAACCCACTTAAACTTTTTGCATCCCCTCCAATTTGTATCAGGATCATAAAATACGCAAGTCTTGAACCTTCTTCCTGGATTTTCCTTGGTCCAACAAAACCCTCCTTGCAAAGGGAACTCCACACCCACATTTTTCAGTTTTCGAATTTTCGCTACAAGAAGAAGAAGACATTCCAAAGTAATTGCAAAAAATTGGGTTGTTTTACTGATTTACTGACTCGAAATCAAGGAGAAAGAAATGAATAACAATGATTTTAGGTTATCAAAATGAAGGAAAATGGAAGAGCGCACGAATTAGGGTTTTCGAAATCGCAAAGAAGAAGAAGAGGCAGCGTTTACTTAGAAAGTTTCGAGTGAAATGGCTGAAATGAAAGAAGAAGGAAAGGGATAATAAATCACGTGACTTGCACGTGATGGTCAACGTCAGTTTCAACGGTCAAAGAGTAAGAAAACGTTAACAGGTAGTCTTTTGCAAAGAATAATTTAAATAAGGTAGTTTTTTGCAAAAAAATTTACAAAAGGTAGTTTTTTGCAAAGAAAGGTATAGAAAAGGTAGTTTTATATAATTTTCTCTAAATATAAACCAAAAAAAGGGTTTTTTATCCAAAAATATCTGAAATTGATCATCCAATTTGATCTGTAAACCGAAATACTCGATATTCGATGTCAATGAGGATACGTTGCAAAATTCAAATTCGATATCTAAAATATCTGATTTTTGACATTTGAATATACTCAAAATGATTTTTTAAATAATTTTTTATTGTTAACATCGGATATCTAAATCTACTTATAACATGTGCATAACCAATTTTTTGGATATTCGAATATCCGAATCTCAAAACATTCATATCCGAATATGTATTTGATATTTAAATTTTCAAACCAATTACCTAATCCGAATTATAGTTTTGGATTATCTTAAAATTCAAAACGAATATCAAATCTAATCACTAAATTTTCAATTCATCAGAGAGTTTCGCTTATATTTCTAAAGTCTTGTAATCATTGTCTTCTATATGAAATACCCCTAATTTTAATCTGGAAAGCCACAATACTCTTTGTATAAAAAATATTTGTATATGTAAAATATTAGTCACAAGTAATTCTGGCAGAAAATTATTTGGGAGGATCAAATTAACGTTAATTTGGGATATATTAATAATATTAGAGGGAGATCTGACAGCATTTATTTGGGAGGATTGAAGAAGCATTGAACGTGCATTAGGACGTAGGAGTATTAGTGCATGGGAAGATCACATGCGATTGGAAGATGTTTGTCCCTCGTTGAAGATTATTACAAGTTAGTGGGATACGTGTTAACAGAAGAAACAAAGAGCGCCATATAAAATAAAGGAAAATCAACCAAAATAAAGGAGGACTTGACACGTCGAGGACAACAACAGTGGTATGCAAAGAAATTTTGGGGATTGATGATATAACAGAAGGAATGTTTTTACATGCACAGTGATAGACTATAAATACACATCAAGGAGCACATAAATGAGGTAACAAAATTCTAGTATTGAGAGAGACAAAGAACTCTAAGTAATTTTGTAACACCCCTAATAAAAATATTATTTATAAAAAGACGTAAATAATATTATTTAGTAACGGAAAGTAAATACAAGGTGTTCGCCACACTGGAAGAGTGTAAGGCGTCAAAACTTCAAGCTTAAAACGTTTACTCTAACGTGTCAAACAATTTATACATTGAAAACAAAAACGTTTGACTTTAAGATAATATTGAAAATGCATAAAATTGTAAAATACTTTTATATTTAAGAAAGAAAAAAAAATATACTCATATACACTTATATAATGTCACAAAAAAAAAAATAACACATCCCTTTTCATGGACTCCTCCCAAAAGGCCGATCCACCAGACACCTTAGGGAGGTAATAAGAACACACTAAGGATTGACCTACCCTACACAGTCCGAGGCAAAAACGCTGTTTTATAATTAAAATTTATATTCACAAATAAATTTATATAATCACAATAAAATAACACTCTTAAATATTGATTAGTAAAAAGAATTATATGTATTTCTTGATAAAATGATCCGAAAAGAAAGAAAATAAAAAAAAAGAATAAAATAACAAAAACAGTGGATAACAGCTATACTCCACAAAGTCCACATATTCATGATCATTTTTGTTTTAAAGAATATCAGGTTAATAACTTAATATCATAACTTCTGTATTGGACCTCGCCACCATTGAAGCCCTGTACATGCTTCAACGTTTTTTTTTCCTTTCAAATACTCTTACCCGGTTAAATAAGAAAATTAATAATGTTTGGCAAGATGATAATGAAGTGTTTAACAAACAAACAATACTGCAAAAGAAAACGTCAAGTCCGAAAACGTTGATCGAAAACTTTAAACGAACAAACTTTGGAGTTTATAATAGAGAAGGGTAAAGACATAACAACTCACATTGTATAAGAAACGAGATCGGACGGAAAAAAAAAAAAAAAAAAAAAGAATGTAGTAAGCTTCCAGATAGGTTTAGAATGGTATGTGATGATTATAGGCTTGCCATGAGATGAGTATTTATAGGGGGAGATGGGGAAGATGATAGGTTTAGCCATTGATGAGGGAAAATGAAGCTGCAAGGTTTGTTCATGGCTGCCACAAATAAATTACCCGTTACATACTCAATCGTTCATCTTCAATGCTTTCTCTCTTTAATTTAACTTAGCTTAATGATATGACTTTGGGGTTTCCTTTTTCATCATTAAGCTTTTATATTATTATTATTATTATTATTATTATTATTATTATTATTATAGATTTTATTCTAATAAAACTAATGAACAATTACCCTTATTAGGCATTATAATATGACGATTCGCACTACTATTTATATGGTAACAATTATATTCGACATACATTTTGTTTTACGGTTATTAAATATCAAATTGGTTCGTTAACAGCCAAATCTTATTGTGGACTGTGCCTAGTGTCAAACTGTATCGTGAATAGTGCCTCGTGCCAATCATGTTGTGAATAGTGTTGTGTCGTGTTTGGTTTTCCAAAAAAATGAGATCCAACCAAAGAAATTGTCTTCTATTGGCCCATTTATAAGTGGTGCCTATCATGCCTTGTGACTAGAGGTGTTCAACGGGGCGAGTCAAGTCAAAATTTAAATGGGTCGGGGCGGGTCATGTCAAATATTAATTGAACCAGGGCGGGTCAAAACCCATTTAAATCCGACTCAATTTGACCTGTTTTTAAAAAGTTAATAGAATAATTTTTTATTATACTTTATGACCCACTGGGTCGATCCACTTATGTATATAATAATATCATTTTAATCCGTTGGGTCGACTGCCCCATTGGCACCTCTACTTGCGACAAACCATTTTATTTCAAATCGTATTCCAAAAATTATAGTTTCATATTATGTCATATCTTAAGTGGGTCCCTTACAAACTAGTCTTACCCACATCTATCTCTCTCTTAATAAAAAAAACTTCGTGTAATTGTATTGTAAACTTAAAAAAGGAAAAAATTGGTGGACTTCTAAGAAAGTACGTGAAGTTTCCTAAAAGGACAAGTTGGCCCCAAGAAATTCGAATGAAATAGCAAAGCCGGTTTACCCAAACTTTGGCCCACTTCATTAAGAATAGTCGTTATAATTCCTGTCATTGGAAATTAGTTACAATATTAAAAAAATATTATTATTTATTCATTATTTTTAATTTGTGATTAGTTTTTATCTATAGTTTTAAACATATTCAAATTTAAAATTGTTTGATTCGTCTCATTGTAAATATTATCAATATTAAATTTTTATAATTTTTTATTATACGTAATTAGAAATATTAAGGATTAAATTAGTGCATTGAATTGCATAAAAAATGAAAAGTTGCAAGTAAATTGAAAAGATTATCAATATCAAACATCATATTTGTTTTTGCACTTTTGTTAATGCACTAATTTAATCTTTAATATCACTATTTGTGTATAATTAAAAATTATAAAAAATAAATATTATTACACCTTATGGCGAGATGAATCAAACAAGATTTCATTTAACTATATTTTAAATTATAATTAAAAATAAATTACAAATTAAAAATATGTAATGAATAATACTTAAAAAAACAAATAAGACATTTAAAAAGAAAAAAAAAATATCATCTACACAGTTTACAATTTATTCTTTCTATTGACATTTATCAAAGTATACACGTAAAACTAGAAAGTGGAATACAGTCACACCCTCTCTGTCTCTTTCTTCGCAACTCCCCCCTTTCTTTTTTCACATTTCCTCCCCTCTATTTATTTCTCCTCAACCTTGCTTCCTTCAATCCATCTTCATTAATCCCTAAAAACAATCAATCTCAAAGATCTTCCTTGTTTCTTCATCACTCAACAATGGCATCCCTTAATTACCCACAAAATTTCGAAGATCATTTACCATTAATGGCGGAAAAATTAGGTGGGGATGCTTTAATTGGAGAATTATGTAAAGGGTTTCAATTATTAGTTGATAATGATAAAGGGGTTATTACTTTTGATAGCTTAAAGAAGAGCGCTGCTTTGCTTGGATTACAAGATCTTACTGATGATCATTTAAGAAGTATGTTGAATGAAGGTGATTTTGATGGTGATGGTGCTTTAAATCAGATGGAATTTTGTGTTTTGATGTTTAGATTAAGTCCTGAATTGATGGAAGAAGCTCATGATTTGCTTCATCATGATCTTCAATCCTTTTTCTGATATAATTTTGATGATTTGCTTCATCTTGAATCAAATGGAATTTTTGTTTTTTTAAAAATTTCTTCTTTCCCCCTTATACTGTAATTGATCATGATTCTTTGGGAATGGTTATTGATATAATTCAAATAATTTTGCTATTTTATGGTTCATCTTTTGGCTTCTGAGATTGTTTTTTTTAATTGTTGACCAGTTATGATTATAGAGCTACATGCAAAAGTCTATTATGCAAAAAAAAATAAAAATTATTAGAAAAATTTACCTAGAATAATTCAATCTATTTACGATTTTCCTACAATAATCCCAACTATTAATTAAGCATGAATAATCCCAATTATTAACTCACTTAACATGTGCTCTTGTTACTTTACCTACAACCGGTTTTAGTAGGTAAATTTATTATTTTTCCTTTTTTTTAAAATTTAAAATAAAAACTTGCAACTACTCACATTAATACCTTCAAGTATTCATCTCTCCCGTAAAACATTAGAATTCTCACTCTTGTATAAACCCATTCAAGTATCATCTCCATTTTCTGAAATTTCGACCCAGTACAGCACAATTTCGCGAAGGAAAACTTGATTACTCTCATCTCCAAGGTATTTGATGGTAAGTGAAAGCTTTAAATTTCTGCAATTTTTTTAATCGAACTCTATATGATTCTGATTTTTTTTTTTAATTTAATTGTTATTAATAGGGTAGTTTATTTGATGAAGTTACTTTAAAATGGTGGTATGATGGGGTGTTCAAGAAAAATAAGGTTGGAGTAGAGTATGTGGGTGGTATGTGTAAAACAATTAGTGTAGACCCAGACAAAATTTCTTGGTTTGAACTCAAAGGGATTGTTGAACAAGATGTGGGTTACAAATCTCCCTTTACCCTATACTATTTGCATTCTACTTCTATGGCTTTTGAGGATGGGTTGAGGAAAATCAATGATGATGTCTCTGTAGGTGAAATGGCTAAGGCTGTTATTGAGTCTAAGGCAATAGATGTATATGTATTGAATGATATGGATGATGACAACCTCACTAAATTACTAGGGAAAGCAACTGGCAACTTGGATGGAGACAATAGTTTATTGGTTTCAAGGAAAAAATTGACACCTAGGAAGCCACATAAGCCCACTATTAAGACATGTAGTCAAAGTAAGACCCGTGGTCCCCACAAATTAACTAAGAAGCCTAACTCATCATCCATTTCAGATGCTTTAATTGAATCTGAAAATCTAGTTGCTGTGCAAAGTATTAACTCAGATCTGCCTTCAACCTCTACACTAGAAAATACTTGTAGATTTATCCCCATTGAAAGTGGGCTTTCTAAAGATGAGCTGAACTTTCATAATGATTGGTTTGAGACTTTTCCTAGTCCTGATGCAAAGTTAAATGAGGCTATTGATGAAGTTAATGGAGGTGAAGATGAGGTACGTGAAGGAAGTGATGAAGTTTTTGAAGAAGGTGATGATAGTACACATACATGTCAGAGGAATATGGATTCCAATAGGCAGTTTAAGGGATCCGAACGAGCAAATGTATCCATTAGCATGGGGTGGTTGAAGGTGAAAATAATGATTCATGGCGGTGGTTCCTTGCTGAGCTTAAAAAATGTGTTCCACATGCGAATGGCACGCGATGGACTATCATTCCAAGTGTGATGTGATTTTGAGTAACATGGCAGAAACGTTCAACAACTATATCATGCATACAAGATCAAAACACTTGATCGACATGCTTGATGACATTAGGACTATGTTAATGAAGAGACTAGCTACGAAGAAGGAACAATGTGCAACTAAATGGAGTGGAGTTTTATGTCCAAAAATACAAGCTTTGTTAGACAAAGAGAAAGAAGAAGCTTCAAATTGTACTGTACTGCCATCAACACCTGCTGTTTTCCAAATTGCTCACCACATTGATGTTTTGCAACTAGATATCGAAAAAAGGTCGTGCACTTATAGAAAATGGGATCTAAAAGGGATACCTTGTTGCCATGGTGTTGCTGCCATATGTTACTTGCATAGAGATGTGAAGTCCTATGTGGATGAATCTTACACAAAAGCTGCATACGTGAGGGCTTACGGAGGAAGCATAGCTCCTTGTGTAGGGGAGCGTTATTGGCCCAAAGTTGATGCGCTTATTGATCCACCTCCAATAAAAATTGGTCCTGGAAGACCAAGAAAGAGTAGAATAAAAAGTCCTCATGAAGACCCAAAGAAACCAGGGAAGCTCAGTAGACATGGCATGCAAATGAGCTGCGGCATTTGTAAATCCACTACGCACAACAAACGAAAGTGCCCTGAAAAAGGCAAATCCGTTGAAAATCAAGAACCAACATTGAAAAGAAGTAGAGGAAGACCAAGACATGAAGCAAATCCTACAACATCACAATCACAACCATCGCGTCCATCCCATCATGATTTATCTGCAAATCCAAGTGCAATAGGAAGAGGTGGTAGAAGGATTCAAACAGGTCAAGGAAGTAGAGGTGGTTCAGTGATTAGTAGTCGTAGTAAAGGAAGTACACATGGTTCAGTTACTACCACCGAAACAGTAAGTCAACGAGGAAGGGGTAGACCGCGAAAAGAAAGCCAATCCACACAAAATATTATCTTAACTCAGGCATCCGCAACAAACCAATGATGAATGTGTAGTTTGATAGTAGTTTGATTGTAATGTAACTACTTATTCAAACACTTATGAGCTTTTGGGAATGTAATATGCAGTGTGTATTTTTGGAAAAATTTAGTATGTAAGGTTAATGTGTTGAAGGTGTTGTTTTGCACAAAACTAGTATGTAAGATGTTGGATATTAAGGAGGTAAAGCCGTATGTAATGTATTGAACAAGGCTATTTTGTACTACTTTGATGGTAGTTATAATGCAATATGTTAACAAGGCTGTTTTGCACAACATATTTCATTTAAATTCAACGTCAATACATTGATTCTAAAGCTTTTGTTGCATTTACATATTTAGCAAGTTCTATCTTTAAAAACGCTTCACTCTCTTTTAGTTTTTCATTCTTCAACTTCAATTTGGCATTTTTTTCAAGCAACCAAGTAATTTGTCCTTCTAATCCTTGTGCTCCTTCATATGAATCTTCCTTCTTTATGTCATCTTCCCACTTAAAATACTTGCAATTTAAATCCTACAAACAACAAAGTCAAATATTAGACCTAATTTAAATCAATTTTACAAATTAAATCAAAATTTGAAGTTCATATTAACTTACAGGCCATAGATTGCAACCATAAAACCGATGTCCAATTCGCGACCCATTTCTAGCAGTTTGTAGTTTGGCATTCACACCATGATTACATCTTGGAGTTTCCCTTGGAATTGAACTCCTACTTGAAGAACAATTGGATAAGTGATGCTTTTCATGAAAAAAATTAGGGATTAATTTGATGGAAAAGGAAAGTTAAAAAAAATGAAAGATTAAGAAGTTGTTGCTGCTTCTCCATCAATGGAGGTCTTCAAAATATAAAGGGAATGAAGAAGGTGGAAGAGGACTAACGGGCAGAAAATTACCTGCTGCACCGGTAAAAACAAGAGCAACAACAGCACAGGTTAAGTGAGTCAATAGTTGGGATTATTCATGGTTAATTAATAGTTGGGATTATTGTAGGAAAATCGTAAATAGATTGGATTATTCTGGGTAAATTTTCCAAATTATTATTAGCTATTTAACTTTATGAGGTACGTTTTATAGTGAAACTGTTTGATTTAAAAATTTGTGAGTTCTCAAATAAAATGATATTACAATAAAAATTATTTTTATTGAACTAATTTAATATATATTTAGTGTTTTAAAAATAATCACTTTGAATTTAAAAGTAACTATTTATCATTTTGAAGTGATATTTTTTAGTCTTAAAGATCACTTATAAATTAAAAATAATCATTAATTGATTATGATTCTTTGGGACTGGTTATTGATAGAATTGAATTAATTTTGCTATTGATGGCTTATTTTTTGGCTTTTGAGTTCTAAAATTGTTATTTTTTAATGTTGATCGATAATATTAATAATGGGTAGAGTATAAATTCTCAAATAAAACAGTGTAGAGGTATAATTATTTCTATATTAGACTGGTTCAAATGATTACTAAAAAGTTCAAAGTTGTTACTTTTTATAGTCATAAATTGATTATTTATAATCTTAAATTAATTACTTATATTTTATCAAATTAATCAATTAGAAAAATTGATTGATTATTGGCTATTTCATACAAGACTTTTTGGTTGTAGAGTTATTTGAAATTGACATAATTAATCAAAATTAAATACTAATTCAATTGGAGCACAAAGCAATAAGCAATTGTCAATATATTTATATATATTGACACGTCGAAATTAATTCGCGGGTTCTACAACTCGGGGTGAATTTAGATATTAATATAAGATCTCATTCGCTTTTTAAATGTCAAACAAATTTTGACTATTATATATTATAATAAATATTCCCTATTACTACTAATATCAGCTGGGGTGCTTAGTAATTAAAACTTGTGACTTATGAGACGGATTTATTAGAAAATAATGAGTTGAGTTTAATGATACTTTCCTCTGTTTTGGGGTAAAACAGAATGAAAGCAAAATTTAGTAATAAATGTACTCTTTCCGTTGCTAATTTAGTAAGTCCTTTTATTTATTTTGTTATGTTCTACTTATTTTGCATTATTTTTATTTTTAAAATAATAGTTTATCCTTTTTTTAAAATAATTTATTTATATTTTATTTTTTTAATTTCATCCGTATAATTTACTATATTTTTTTATTTATTCTCAAATATTCACATTTTTTCTTAAAAACATAAAGTAATTGTCAACTCTTAGACAGGGTCTGTAACGGGCCTAGTTGTTGACACTTATAATTTGACTTTTATTAAGATTGTTTTTTTATAGGACTTTAAAGTCCGAGTCTAAAACAGAAGAGTGCAATTTCATTTTTATTAGGTCTTGAAACTCTCAACTAGAAATGGCAACGGATCCTGGATCCGACCTAGATTCGTGGACCCGAATCTGTTTTGGCAGATCTGAATCCATTGCACGCGTCGGATCCGGATCGGATCTGGATCCAGATAAATTCAATAGATCCGGGTCTCAAAAAATATCCTAACCTGGATCTATGGAGCCAAGAGACCCATTTTATTTTTAAAATAACCAATTCCATTTATATATTGAGATATAGCAAAATCCAATCCATGCATCATCATCGGTGCTTAAGAAAAGCTAAAGCAGTCAAGTGTGTTGCTTTCAAACTAGTACACAAAATCATGATAGCAAAATAGTAGCATCTGACATTTTGATGATTATGTTCTTGCCCTTCATTGACCGTGAGGTTTGTAATAAAAAAGATTTTGACAGAAACTTATCATCAATTCATCTTTGAAGTATAACTTTCTGTTACCATGTCTAATTAGGGATGCAGGCGGGGCGGGTCTAATAGGGGACTCGTCTCATTCCCATCCCATCGGGGCGGGGATGGGTCCCGGTTTGATGGGTCATGAGGCAGGTACCGGTATAAAATTCATACCCACCGCGGGGATGGGGATGGGAATGCGAAATGAAATTGGATAGTGATGAGATTATTCTGGATTGATTTACTTTGGATGATTTTGAGTTGATGTTGAAATACCTTTGTTTTAGACATGTATTTTTGGATATGTTTGTTTGAGACTTTAGATGGGTGGTGGGGCGGGGATGGTTTTAGGTACAAACCCATCGGGGCGGGGACGGGGAAAAAAATTATACCCGCCGCGGGGTTGGGGACGGGAATGGGTATTACATTAATAGATGGGGATGGGGATGAGGATGGGAATTCCAATACCCGCCCCGCCCCCGTTTGCATCCCTATGTCTAATAGTTATTGTTGTACAATTTTATTGGATGGACTTTAGGTTTTAATTAATAATGTTATGTATTATTATCATTAATTAAAGTCTAAAACTCTATTGTTATCGCAACACGAACCAAAATTCAATCAAATACGCAAAATAAGTTTAGAGCTGTTTTGGACCTGGATTCGATATTGGACCCGTGAGATCCATGGATCCGGATCTAGGTCAGGACATATTAGACTTGCGGATCCGGATCAGGATCTGGGTCCTTCTTTAGAAACGAATCGGAATCCAGATCCACTTGGATCCGGTCCCGATCCGACCCGCTACCATCCCCACTCTCAACATAAAAACACAAGAGTACATGTTGACCAACATCAAAATCAATATAGTTGAACTAAAGTGTATAGGATTGATATTTTAAGTTGAAAATTGGAACTTTCCGCGCTTGAGTTCCTACTTGATCATCCACCATACTTATTTGTTCAATTTTCTGTCACAACTTGGACGCAATTTGTACCTAAATATTTCACAATTTCATAACGAAATTAATAAATTAATATTATTTTATTATTTTATGGATGAATTTTAAATAATAAATAAATGGTTAATAACACTATCAATAATAGTGTTAAAACATGCACAATTACAAGTATTCTTATTAAATGCAACATGATGGTTGTAATGGAATATAAAAGTACTTGTATCTTTAATCATCGATTAATAATAGTGATACCGCTCTTCCCTCAACAACAATTGTTCATAATGTACTTGAAAATAAAATTGTAGGTTAGCTTACCCTTAATGTGACGGCGGAGGAATTAAGTGTTGATCTCAAGTTATGTTTGCCAAATGATTCGATGAATGCTCTTGGAATGATCAAGAGTTCACGGCTGTTTTATTATATAAATTTTCAATTTTGATATAAAAATGATCAATTTAAACCTTAAAATAATCAATTAAAAGATTTATTTTGACCTCAAAGATATCAATTATGACTTTAAATAGATCAAGATTGTGAAAAACTATATTTGTGTCGATTGGGCTATATGTCTCGTCATTAGACCATCACATCCTAGAGCAACCGATTTTGTAATTTAATTTGTCTCTATAACTATATTAGATTTTTAAT
Organism: Amaranthus tricolor; assembly: GCF_026212465.1. NCBI lineage: Eukaryota > Viridiplantae > Streptophyta > Magnoliopsida > Caryophyllales > Amaranthaceae > Amaranthus > Amaranthus tricolor. The sequence goes on along the minus strand of NC_080049.1, from coordinate 6,338,836 downwards.
TTTTATATATTTCTATCACTTTTACTTTTTATATTCTTATCTTATTGTTTCTAAATATTTCACTATTTTAATTTACTATAATTAATGTATAGTGTCCGTATTTAAAACAAATGAGGCTATTTTCATGAAACAGAGTAGTTGTTATCCATTGTTAATAGGAATATTTTCACGACAATAGGCATTTCTTGATAGATTCTTACTTTTTAAAATCAAATTTTCATTTCACCTTTCTTATATATTATATAGAAAATGTTGTTTTAAAAGATTTAAGAAGATTTGATAAAGAATTACTGCGCTAATTATGATTATAATTAAAAAAAATTACCTAAAATAATCTAATTTTTTACTGATTTCTACAATAATTCTAACTTTTGCTAAAATATGAATGATCCTAGCTATAAGAGATGCTTGCTAAAAATGCAACAAGGCAACCTCTTACCTATATAACAAGTCATTTTGCATAAAAAAGTAAATACAAAATTAAATTATAAAAAGTTAAAAAAAGAGAGAATCAAGTAAGTTTAATTTTTTGATTTTGATTTTAACTTTTAATATTTTTGATTTTTTGATTTTTGGTTTTTTAGCAATTAATCTACAAAAATCAGTTACCATTTCAGTAGTGTCAATATTGGGTAAAAATCGTGTCGAATAAATAACTTACAGGTCTTCGGTATGAGATCACTTTGACAAAGATGAAACTGGGGTTCGAGCTTGTTGCAAATATTGTAAGATAAAAAAAAAATTACGAGATAAAAAAGAATGAAATTTGCATAATTATACAATTTAATGGTAATGATTAAAGATTCATCTTCTTGCTTTCGCACAACAGTAAGTCACCTTTTCCACTTCTCTTATTATGTCTACTTACTAATCAAATGATTCCTATTAATCCAAAAATGGCCCTTCCCTTTTCCTTGTTACTTTTCTTAATTCTCTCAAACTTACCTCTATAAATTACATTGGCTGGAAAACACAAATTGAAGCACTTTCCTTGGCTTAGACCTAAACAAATTTATAGATGGGTCTTATCCTGCACCTCCAAAAACCTACTATAGAAAATAGCTTTACTCCCAATCCCGACTATATCCAATGGTATCGACAAGATCGATTGCTTTTCAGTGCCATTGTTGGTGCTCTGTCTACTTTCATTATTCTTCTTATTACTAATGCTCAAAGTTCACTTGATGCATGGAATATCATAGCCTCCACATATGCTAACCCATCTCGTGGACATGTCAAACAATTGCAATTTCGATTGCGTAAGACAACAAAATCTGCCTCCCAAAGTGTCACTGAACATATGCAGATAATTAAAACTCTTTTTGATGAATTAGCTTTGCTTGGTAAAACCACTGATCCAGAAGATGTCACTGACATCATTCTCCATGACCTTGACCCAATCCAATACAAACCCATTATCGACTGTATACATGCTCGAGATTCTCCTATTTCCTTTGCAAAACTTCATGAAAATTTACTTAATCAAGAATTATCTCTTCAACAAAATGATCACACCACCTCTCTTCAAATTCCTGCAGCTGCTTTTGCATCTAGGGCGTCTAAACCATCTACACGATATACTACTACTAACAACAACCCTGGGATCCTTCCGACTCCACCCTCTTCTTGCCCATTTTTAAGGAACATGTCAGTGGTGCCAGGCTAAAGGTCATTATCTTTCAAATTGTCCTGCATTTAAGCAAACTTTTCCCACAACTTCCTTCCCATCTCCTCATGCTTTTTAACTGCTACTAGTTATCGTCCCCGAGCATACATGGCAGCAACGTGTACACATAATGCTCCTCAATCCTGGCTTCTTGATAGCGGGGCTTCTCATCATAGGTGATGGTTCCTCTTTACCTAGTACTCACATTGGTTCTTTAAAAATTTCAGTTTCTTCGCATACTTTTGCACTTACTAACGTTTTATGTGTGCCTTTAATTTCTCAAAATATTATTTCATTATCACGGTTATGTAATGATAATCCAAGTCTCATAATTTTTTTCTCTTCTTTCTTTGTTATAAAGGACTGCCTCCAACCCCTTCATTTGGGACAAAAGCCATAATGGCATCTCAACATTGAGCATATCATTATCATTAAGCACATCATTAGACAATAGCACATCATCAGTTGGCACTGTATCGGACATATCATCAAAGAATAGTTCAGGTTTAGGTGTTACCTCTGGCTCATTAGGATGCTTATCAAATAGGATTGGAGTAATCTGAGGAGAAGATACTATGTGGTCAGTAGTAGTGTCAACGGTGTTACCTACTTGCTCCGGAGGGTCCATCCTTATTGGATATGTCAGCCAGCTTAGGTCATCACCAACACTCTCCCCTTGAGGACCAAGCTGGGAAAAATAGTAGGACTCTTCAAAGAATTCACAGTCCATGGTGGTATACAACTTATTATGAATTGGGTCAAAGCACCGATACCCTTTCTGAGTAACCCCATAACCCACAAAGACACATTTAACAGCCCAAGGTTCAAGTTTATTCCTTTCCCGTTTGGGGAGATGAACATAGACAACACAACCAAAAAAACGGGGAGGTAAAGTGGGAGGAAGTAATAGGGATATGAGTTTTGAGGTATGTAGAGGGGTTTGGAAGTTTAAAGTTTTTTTGGGAAGACGTTGGTCAACTAAGTGGCAGTAGCAATGGCTTCTGGCCAAAAGTGAGAGGGAACATGTGATTCAAATAGAAGGGCTCGGGTAATTTCTAGAAGGATACAATTTTTCCGTTCAGCAACCTCGTTTTGTTGGGGGTATCGGGGCATGTGGTTTGGTGGATTAGGCCATGGTCAGAAATAAATTTTTTCATGTTTATATTCATCCCCATTGTCAGACCAAAGTATTTGTGGTTGAGTTTGAAATTGAGTGCAAATCATATGATAGTATTTGACAAACACATCAAATTCTTCAAACTTGTGTTTCGAAAAATAAACCCAACTTATTCGAGTACAATCATCCACATATATGATATAGTACGAGAAACCATGTGTATCACAAGTGGGAGCAGGACCCCAAATATCAAAATGTATTAAAACAAACGGTTTAATACTATGAGTCAAACTAGGGGCATATGAGTGTTTATGGCTTTTGGCTAAGACATAAGATTCACAGTTCAAAGATGTATTGCAATTAGAAAGAGAAGGAAAAAGACGTTTTAAGTACCTGAGGAAGGATGACCTAGACGTGGTGCCATATCCATAATTTATGATCAGGAGACCCGTGAAAAAGCGAGGTGTGACCTTTTTGAACCACCCCATCCACATAATATAATCCTCCTTTTTCAGTATCACGTCCAATGATTGTCCCGGTCTGAACATCCTACACAATACACCCATCAGAAGTCATCAAAACCGTAAAATTAAGTTCTTTAGTTAATTGACTAATAAATAATAATTTATGATGATATGTTAGCGATTAAGAGACAATTTTTTAAATGAATAGAAGAAGAAATTTTAATAGTATCAATTTTTTCAACCCGAACACATTCCCCATTAGCAGTTTAGATATGTGTATGAGTTGTGGGTATCACAGACATATAATCCCAGAAGATTCCTGGGATCATATGTCATTGTATATGTAGAACGACAATCAAATATCCATGCCCCCTTTTTTGAGTTATGACAAAGAAGACTAAACATATTAGTCTTATGGTCAGAATATATTTCATGATCGGATTCATTTGTGGGGCTTAAGGAATTAGGCCCGATTTTAATAAGTCAAAGTGACTTATGGGTTATTATATGTTAATGAGAGAAATGGATGCAATTTGGAAAACAAAGATTAGCTTCACTGGCAGAAATCCCCAAAGACTTCCATTTTCCATTAATAGCATTATCCCATGGCTGCTCCTTATCGTTTTGACTGGTGGGAATTAATAAAAACTAGCATCCGAACGCTGTCCCCTTATCTCCAATTGGGTAATGATTTTTATCTTTTCCCTTTTGCCGGTTATTGACCCACGTGTAGCAACGGAGAGCAGACTGTCGACCACCATTTCTCTCACCGATTGGAGATGCCACCAATTGACCACCTTCGATTCTTGGAGCCGTAACACCGAGCCACCAACAACTGGTCAAGTAATTTTCTCTTCCATTTCGCCTGCGTGATAACCGAATCTTCCATTTATGGGGTTTCACTTGATTATATTGGGCCACCAATTTTATTCGGTTGGTATTTAACCATTGAGGTTGCACCAATTTAATTTGTGAAGAGAAACGCTGCTCATTCGTCTTCGTCATAGTAGATCTGGTAAAGTTTGGTTTTTTTTTTCTTTTTGGTGCGTTTATTGTAGATAATGATACCGAGATTTCTCCAGTACCCGAATAAATATCGGCTCTAATACCATAAAAAAATTAATAATTAGTATTTACATAATATTCTCATAAATATCAAGTTTCCTAATTTAATTATTAAATATTACGCTTTCCCATTGTTGACTCTTCCTTAAGCCCGTTGTGCCATCAATTTTGCCCAAAGAAAAATGTCAGAATAAAATTCAAAGGAGTTTGGAATCGTGGATTATGACCAAAAATAAAAATTGGACAAATATAATAAAACAAACTAAAAAAATAAGTAAAAAAAAAATTAGACAAAGGGAGTATAACTATGTTTATGACAGTGCCTGGTATAATTGCTGATGTAATGCATACTACTTTCTCTTTTTGAATTTGTTGCAAAAAAATTGATGTTTTTTATTAAGAAAAAAGATAGATATTTGATAATAAATCAAGATAGAGAGTAGATTATGTAAGTAAAATAAAAAAGGTTAAAATATATGAATGAGATAAACAGAAAATTGCGTGTCATTATCTAAAAATAAAAATGATACAAAATAAGTGGGATGGATCATATAACAAATGATGCTAACTCAAAGAACGAATGGAGTAACAATATACTTTTATGTCCCACTTTGTCTTTTTAATTGGCCTTATTTTTAATTTTAATATGTCCTAATAAATTTGTTTTTTTCTATATTTGAATATGACTCAACTACTTTTACGCTTGATGTCATTTCTCTTATTTCTAACTACTCTGGTATCCTCTATTGTATTCAATTTTTTAATTTTTATGTCAAAATAAATAAGATAACTTGCGAGACAAAAGAGAAAGTGCATTATTATTACTCTTTTTGTCCCATAAATTTGCATTTGTAAAATCAAGTGTTTTATTTAGAAAAGGTGGAAATCTAGTAGTAAATGAAGAGAAAAATTAATTTGTGATGTGACATATTTTAAAAATGAAGTTAATAAGTATGAATAAGTTTTAGAAAAGGATGTAAAATGATTGAAACAATCCATGTACAAAATACAAAATGAGAAGAATATAAGTGTAATTTTCTAATAATGTTTACATTAAGCATGTCCTACATATTAATCATCTAACTACCAACTTTGCCCATTACAATGACAAGTTCATGTTAAAAGTTTTATATAAACTTAATTTATAGAGTATTATTTTAGTGTGCAATTATTGCAACAAATAATACTATTCAAGAATACTCCATTGGCTTGTTGGAAAAAACATCGATAAAATAGTGGGTTGTGAACTTGCATATATATATTGGGTGGGATAATTCTTCTACTACCATATGATTTTGGAAAACAATGAACTTCACTAAATGTATGTGTAAGTCAACCTCTTACACTGTGTTTGTGGGGTTAAATTCACGGTTGTCCTGCATCCACAAAAATATACCACGGTAAAATTACGTGACGAATTATCACGGCCAAATATAACTTACTAAAGAAGCGACGGTGAATAACATGATGGTGGCGAGGATAAGCGTGACAGTGTGATGGCATCATTTTCATTTCTGATTTCTTAAATTCCACATTCAAAGGAAGGCAGCTTCAGTGAGACGTCGTCGTTTATTGAATTAGGTACTAATTACATTTGCAGTCTATACATTCATAAAACTCTAAATTAAAGGGCGGCTAATTCTTTCCTATAAATATCATCCTCATTTCAATTCCTTTCTCGTCAACGCATTTCAAATTCAATTCCATCAGTCCTCATACACAACAAACAAGAAATCACTTCAATGGCTACCAAAGTTTATATTGTGTATGTTTCTCTCTCTTTCTTCCAGTTTTTTGAGTTAATGTTTAAGTTTTGCGCAAATTTGACTGTTTGCTGTTCTAATTGTGATGTTGATCGGTCGAAAATTTCTAACTCTTGTGTTATCAGTTTTTTTTTTTCTTTTTTTTGTTTTTTGTTTTTTTGCTTTTTTGTTTTTTGGTATCTATTGTATTTTCAATTGAGTAAAACAAACTGTTTTTTAAAATATGATCTCATTGATTAATGTTAATGAACTTATCAATTAAGTGAGTTTTGTGATCAAATAATTTGTTGATTTGAAGTATTTGATAAGATTCATTCACAATTTGAATACCTATGGCCGCGAGTAGTTGATCTTGTAAAAATGGTGGAGTGTAGGTTCTCTGTAACAATGATAAGAAGATAGTGGCTTAAACTTTTATTTTTTTCTTTATTTTGCTGCTATGATTCATTTTGGGGTTTTGATGCTTGATATAGTGATTCAATCCATCTTAGCGATCGACGTAATTATATTGATAAACGTCATTTCTGAATTGTGCAATTGAAGATCATGCTTGATTTCTGGTTGCACTTTCGGGGTTCATATATTACATTTTTTTCACTTGAATTGATCTTGTTTTTAGAAGTATATTGCAGAATTGAATTATCTTTTGTCATCTGATTTTATAGTAATTTCGGGTGCATTTTTCAATCCTAATTGGTGTATATATTCTGTTTGGTAACACGGAAATGTTGATGAATTCTTAGAAATATGCTTATTTTGAGGCTTTGTTACTTGAATTCTTCGTTTTGCTTCACATATCCGTGTACGTCCGATCCTTAATACTCGGGCATTGGTATGACACTTAGAAACTTCTAGCCCTTGATTAAGTTAAGCCGTTAGGAGTTCTCAGTCTATAACTTTTTTCAGTTACTTGGAGAATGGCTTTTCATGATATATAAATGTTTCATTTTGAGAGAATTTTGTTTCATTGCAAACTATATGAATTCCGAGAAATATGCTAATTTTTACTTGATGCAAAAGTACCTAATGACAGCAGAAGCTGAGATAAAACACCAGGAGGTTCAAATTAATAGTATTTTTCAAGTTCTTTTGAGAGTTTGAAGTGGGTGTTAACACAAGGATTGTCTGGATTTTCAGATATTACTCCATGTATGGACACGTGCAGAAGCTTGCAGAAGAGATCCAGAAAGGAGCTGCATCTGTAGAAGGTGTAGATGCTCTTCTCTGGCAGGTGATTTCAGCTGTACTTGTGCGACTTATTTGATTGGTTTGTTTAAGTGATTCGATCTGTACTTGGGCCTGGCTTACTCCCCCTCATTATCTGCATAGTTTGGTCGAACATACACCTTACACTACCAATGAAGGCTAGATACACTGTCCTGTAAACTTCATATGTGAAAATTAGCATTGAATTTTCTATTTGAGGCCCCTTATCTTTTCCACTGTTATATCGTTTTCTTAGTACTTTACCAATTTGTTTGATTATGCTCTTAACCTTATAATTACTATCGTTATAATATAATTGATTTATCAAACCTTGTAGGCAGTAACATATATCAACAGAATGTGTCGTAACTCGTAAGTTTGAAAAATAGGTTTACAATGACATTTTTTTGGTCTATACCTCACACTCTGTCAAACAGCCTTATCGCTGTTTGAAATACTACAATATAGTAGATAGTTTCATGCCCCACTTGCAGGATTATTTGGTTAAAATTAACTGTTTGAGAGAAATGAACAGGTCCCTGAGACACTTTCAGAAGAGGTTCTTGGTAAGATGAGTGCATCGCCAAAGAGCGATACTCCAATCATTACCCCAAATGAGCTAGCTGATGCTGATGGCTTCATATTTGGCTTCCCCACAAGATTCGGAATGATGGCTGCCCAGTTTAAGGCTTTCCTCGATTCCACTGGCGGTCTTTGGAGGACTCAGCAGCTTGCTGGAAAGCCTGCTGGGATATTCTTTAGCACTGGATCTCAAGGTGGTGGACAAGAAACTACTGCGTATGTTCACTGATACTCATTTCTTACACCTTTTATCATTACCGAAGAATGCACATACTGAATATAATTACATAAACCTTTGGTTTTCTATACTTGTTACAGTTTGACTGCTGTCACTCAGTTGACTCACCATGGCATGATCTTCGTCCCGATTGGCTACACATTTGGTGCCGGTATGTTTGAGATGGAGAATGTGAAGGGAGGAAGCCCGTATGGTGCTGGAACGTACGCCGGAGATGGTTCAAGGCAGCCTACAGAGCTTGAATTGCAGCAGGCATTCCACCAGGGCAAATACATTGCTACCATCACTAAGAAGCTCAAGGGCAGTGCTTAAGTCCATATGATGCGTAGAATTACATATATACAATGGTTCATACACGTTGGGAACATACATTATTTGTTTTAGATCACTTCTTTATTCCCGTGCCTTTTAAGTTGGTTTTGTTTCGTTTTTAATTTATTTATGAATAAATAAATGCTTGTATTATGTTTTGTACTGTTGAAAGATAAAGTTTATTGGGCTACATGTTAAGCAATAGATTGTTGTACCTAATTAACCAGTATTGAACGGAGAGGTGTTTTAAGGGGATATTTATGATGTGTCTTAAGTATCGGGAATAAATAATGCATGTTAGTGATGAATGACTAAAATAATGTAAATAATCAAAACAGGTATTTAAGATGGTTCACTAATAAATTAGCTACATCCACTATCTAGCTTAGAATTATATTATGTGTTTAAAAGAGATAAACAAACTTCATAGGAATTACAAGTGGAGGATTAGTGTAAGAAGACAGGAGCTAATTAGGGAGAAACTAAGCAAGGTAGAATAGCTCTATACAAGGTAGAAACTAAGCAAGGTAGAATAGTAGAGCTAATTATAGATAATCACGAGCAGGCTGCCCACTGCAGCTACAGTGTTTCGTTTGTTGCTGTTTTGAAGTGCTGTCCCATAGCCTTATTGCTAGCCCTATTTTCCCTATAAATATGCTTGTCTTAAGCCATAGTTGAAGTGCCCCAATAGTCTCCATAACCAAAAAAATACTTATACCGTAGAGGGTTGGATCAAAATTAAAGTGTATCAAATTAAAAGCCGTACATAGAAAAAATATTTGAGATGCAATTTGAGTGGCAATGAGCAACATGATGATCTAGACGGGACAATTGGAGAAGATGTAGTTACAAGTACGACTAATTTCAAGTATCTAGGATCTGTTATCTAAAGTGATGGAGAGATAGATGGAGATTTTACGCATCATTTACAAGCGGGTTGGCTTAAGTGGCGATCGGTTACTGGAGTGTTACGTGATAAGAAGTTTTCGATTAGACTGAAAGGTAAGTTTTACAGAGTTGCCATTAGGCTAACTTTATTGTATGGGACAGAGTGTTGGCCTGTTAACAAGATTCATGGACAAAAGATGAAAGTGGCAGAGATGAAAATGCTGAGGTGGATATACGGTAACACTATATTGGACAAAATCAAGAATAGGAGTTTAGAGAGAAGTTAGCTAGGCGTTGCCCCATTATCTGCTAAAATACGTGAAAATAAGTTAAGATGGTTTGGACATGTGCAAAGAAAGACTATAGGCTGCCCGTTTAGAAGGATAGAACGAGAGAAGTCGAGGAAGACCTAAGAAAACGTGAGTTGAGCAAATAAAGAGAGACCTAAGTGACATGTGCCTCTCCGTGGACCTGACTAGGGATAGAAATAGTTGGAGATGTCAAATCCATATTTTAGATTACTGATAATTTTTTTAGTTGTCTTCTTTTTGCTTCTTACCTTTTTTTTGAAGTAGGTATTCCTTTGTGAAAATATCGTCACCCATAATCCTTTTTATGTAAAATCGACCGCTTTCCTCTAATCCTCCCTGTGAAAGGAGTACGGGTATAGATTTTTCATCATCTCCCCTCACCTAGACCCTACTTCGAATAAAAAAAAAAATCCATTTTCAGATAAAAGTGATTTTGTCCCGTTCAATAGTGATAGCGAATAAAAAAAATAGAAAAAGCAGTCACTAGTCTATATATATCCATCTATGTTACTACACCAAACTTTAGATAAAACAAATTTCAGATAAAAGTCTAAAACAAACGTCAGATATCCATTTTCATGTTAGCCAACCACAATAGATTTTGTGCCATTGATTAATTTTTTGTAGATCATGGCTTTGAGACGCGTGACCCGATAAATTACTAGACAACACAGTCTAAATGAGTCTGTGGATGAGACAGAGCAAGCATCTCACTCTCAACATTTTGTGCCTTTCGTACAACCGCCTCCATAAGCAAATGCAACGCCTATCCTAATTGTTGCTTCCTTACCACAAACACTTCCTTTCGGATGTCAAAGATTAGCCGATATTTCCTTGCTACAAGCCCAACAAACAACAACTTAACCAACTTCAGTAGCAGTTTCAGCAGTATGCTAAAACTCCAACAACTATTACTATATCTGCTCTGATACTTCTTGCCCTTCAAATTGTTATTCCAAGTCCTGATGTGGTGACAATATAGACTCAGGGGATTCAGAGACTAGCTTCGAAAGGATACAACGGAAGGAAAAAACTTCCAAACTTCATGATTGGATACGAGAAATGGAGAAGGTCTTTAATTTATTAGAAACTCCGAAAGGGATGGAAATGAACCTTGCTACTCATTACTTGACAGGATATGCTGACACGTGGTGGCTGACACATCAAGATGCAATTAAGGTTACTACAGGTAGAGCTTCCCCTACTACTTCACGAAGCAACACTATACATACTGCAATAGTTGGAGCCAAGTCATAGCTTCTATATGAGAGGAGTTCTTTTCCATACATCTTCAAAGAGAGATGTGTGATGACTTTTCTTATTTAAGACAGGGTAAGTACTTTGCACCAGTTTTATTCACGATTCATCAAGCTTACGGTGTAGGTAGAGGACATGACTACAAGTGCAGATTCCAGGTTGCAACACTTCTTCCACAAATTAAACTTAGAAATTTGAAAGTATATGGTTGATCGAAGTCACACAACTGTGTGAGATGTGTATAATGAAGCATATTCAGCTGATAGATTAATAATTTAAGAAGGAAGAGCTTAAGCACAACTCAGGCGCAGAGGTGACTGTCATGATTTTTCTCAAGGCTCAAGGAACCATCACTATCTAGATTGACAACAACCTTTAGGTAGCTAGAGTCACGAACTTTAAGACCATGTCAAATCTCATCTACAAGAGGACGAAAAATTGAGTGATTTTACTATGGAAAGAAGGTTTATAAAAAGGTTGATTGTTGGTCACATCTTAAAGAGTTAGAAGCTGAGGGTAAGACCCAAGATCGTTCATAGAGACTTGCAACTAATCATGCTAGAAGAGGACAACCGAGTTAGGGTGATAGATGTCACTACAGCGCGATGAGTTGAGGAGGCTGCTCAGGTGGTTTTGGTTACGTTTTTGGTTAATTTGTTTCTAGTATTAGTGCTTTTTGTTTCAGGAGCTTCTTATTCAATCATAACGATTTCTTAGGCTAGTAGGGTTGGATTGTATAGTCTTGTGTCTAATAATAGTGAATTTGCACAACCCTCAGGTGATAGAGCTACCTGTGTCAAAGCTTATTGCGATGTATCTCTTGACTTTTTGGGTGAATCTCTACTTGTTGATTTGATTTAGTTTTCCTTGCATAACTTGGAGGTGATATTGGGTATGGATTGGTTAGAGACACATAGAGCCCATATTGATTTTTTGTTAAAAAAGGTATCCATCTGAGGTCCTAGTGGACAAAGACTAACATATCGATGATTTTTATCTAGGAGTTGTATAAAGATTAAATGTAACAACCCGTCCTTATATAATAAGAAAGGTTTGCGAAATTAACTATTAAGACGGTTATTACTTACTCTTAACTAAATAATAACAACAACATAAACCTTATAAATCTTAAATACATAAAACTTAAAGGTGTTAAAACTTTTTACATCATTACAGAGCAAATTTCTTTAAGGGCATGCTTGGATTGAAGGTAAATATTTAAGGGGGAAAATAAAGTCAAACTAATGATATGAAAGCAAATAGAGATGCATTTAAAGTAGTTGAGATAGTTGTGAAGAAGGTAAAATGAACATGAAATAAAAATAATGAAGGAAAAAGAAGAAGATTTTCCCTATTATAGAGGTAATATATTCCCCCACTTGAGCAAAAAGTTCTGAAAACCCCTATACTTCTTGTAGTGTTCATTTCCTAATCAAGCAACAATTAATGACCTACCACTTGAGCTCTTGAAATAGACATATTCAAGGAACTTGTTTTTTAAACTAATTTTTTAAATTCTTTGGGAAAATGAGTGCACCCCAAACTTTTTGAAAAAATAAGCTGCTACGGAAAATGCTGATAAGGATAGCATTTTTATACCTCATTGGGCTAGGAGATGGGTTTTGGGTAGAAGAGGAAAACGTTGTCTAAAACAGCGTTTTACAGTTGATGAAAAACGCTTCCTCTCTTTCAATTTTTTTTATTTTTTAATTTGTAAAAAAAAATTAATTCTGTAGTGTAGTGGTCGAAGGATTCAAACCTTGGTCCCTTACAAACTCAAAGCATGCACTAACCACTATGCCAAGTTAATTTATTTGAAATTATTTTACTATTAGCATGATTTAATATGGAATTAATCTCCAAGTTGAAAGTTTTCAAAACACTATTAATATCAAACTTTTACTTTATAATTCTGTACTTATTATTCTTTACTTTTTTTAATTTTCTTTAATTACTTCATATGGAAATAAGTAGCAAATTAAAAGTTTCCAAAACACTATTAGTATCAAAATAAGAATATTAAAAAATATAAAAAAATTAAGAATATTAAAGAATATTAATAATATAAATATTAAAAAATAAAAATTAAGAATATTAAAAAAAAAATATTACGGCTATTTTTATAGTCACAATTGTTTAATTTTATTTACTAATTACAAGTAAAGAATATTAAACAATTAACAATTGTCATCCATATCATGGATGGCAGCATTTTGCAGGATTTAGTTCAGGTTCCGATTCAGGCCGAAGCAATTACTATTTATCGAGAACTTAGCCGATTTTTGTATCGTTATTGATGACTTGATGATGATGTATTTTTTTTATTTTTAGCAAACAATATTTCTTATCAGATGTAATATTTACTTTTGTTTTAAACAGTTTCAATTTTTATGATTTAAAGTTTTTAACAGTTCGGCATTTTGAGACTTTCGCAATATTCTTGTGTTAAACATTATTATTAAATGTTAATTATGTATTGAGATTGCCGCTCCTGTTACACCCGAGGTGTTTAAACATACTTAATGAGCATGCTTTGGTGTTTGCTTACGTTTGCTTCTTAGAAGCAACAATTAATTAGATGTGTTTTGGTGTTTGCCTATGTTATTAAGGAATGTATGGAGGTGATCATCTTTTGTAAAGAATTTAAGTAGTTCGCATTCAATATAACTTACTCCTCCTTTTTTCTGGCTAATTTCCATGCTTTTGTAATGGATCTTCCTTATTAATCTAAGAATGGTTCCTACTTTTTTGAACAACTTTTTTACTTTGTAAGGTTAAATGTAGCTCCTAAAGATTTGATTCTTTACCTTTCTTTTTGTCACGTGTTGGTCTGATCTAATAGTTTAAGTGTATGATTCAATAGTTATTACATACACTGTTGCTATGATCGTTGCGCTGCTAATATGTGTTGTGCTACTGGTTGGTCTGGCTGAATGTATTGAAATGTGCAGTTTATGCCTTGGTATTACTACTGTTTATGCACTTTGTACCTTGATACTTAATATAGATGTAGTTTGTAAGGTTAAATGTACCTTGCTTTAATCTTCACCTTATACTGGCTGTCCTTCGATGCTGCTTGATTGGCTGCATTTTTGTTATTATGTTCAGTTTCAGCTATCTTTTTTCCTTTAATTTTTTATTGTTTTGAATTCATTTATTTGAATGTGATTCATTGTTAAAATTAATTAGTCAATTAATTTAAGCATCTAAGAAAAAATAGTAGCAGTGTTTACATGTATGATTCGATATCTAAGTTAAGTAATTAAGCTGCATAGATGCTTTTATTCATTATCATTAAATCTTAAAGTAAAGTTAGTTACAGGGCAAAAAAACATTAGCTTAGTTTGAAGGTATGGTTGATATAATAACATAGGCGTATGATTCAATAGTTCACAACGCATAAATATTTAATATTTCAAGTGCATGATTAGATAGCTCACAATTGTGTCATATCTCGATACAGAGATACCACCAAAACAATGGTAGATCCACCGAATGTTCCTACAGTTACGAGGGAATATAGTAGTTGACGCATGCCCCCCCAAAACCAGAATAATGGCAGCTCACGCACTTCGTCTGAGAAACAATACAAAAGCAAGCGTGTTTTGGGGAGCAACATCACTTCATCAGCGGTAGAAACATCTGCACAAACTTGTGCGTTGTCGCCTCTTAGCACTAGACCTGTTGAACCTATGTTGGTTCCTGCACCGTCTTCATAGTCCTCCTCCTCCACTTCTACTTCTGCAAAACGACAGCGCAAAGGTCTTAGTAACTTTTTAGTATATTATGTTTGTTTCAAAACTCTTATATACAGTACGCTCTTATAAAGTATTGTTAACAATGTTCTTTTTATGTACTCCAAAAGAAAATGCAATCAAAGGTCTGGATATAAGTGCAACTATGATATCCAAACAAACATTTAGAGGTATTCACGAACTGTGGAAACACACTTTTGCTTCAGTTTGTTTTAAAGACTAAATTAGACATCCACAGTTCATAAAGTGTTACATTAGATTATGCACATGTTTGTTGTGCTGCACGGTATACTAAATACTTTTATAACTAGCGCTACATATATATTTAATTTGCTGTAGATCTAATATACAAAATTTGAAAACAGCTTGTACATGTTTCTTAGGAATGTACATGCCAACTACTCCTTTTAAGGTCCAAGACCCCACGCGTTGTACTTCATGTGGTGCCAAGTTGTTTGCTTTCGAATTGACGCTTTTCTGTTGTTCTGGAGGTGAAATTATAATAGCTACTAATAAATATCCTACTCAACTGATAGATTTGTTTTGTTCTCTGAGTGAAACTGCAATACATTTTAGGCAGTATGCTCGCCTTTACAATAATATGTTTGCATTTAGTTCACTTGGAGGGTCTATTGATGCACGTACATACAAGGGTATCTATGTCTTTAAGCTTCATGACCAGTTGTATCACTTTGTACCTGATTTGATTGCTGCTGATGATAAGGTGCCTAAATTCTTACAGCTATACTTCTATGATGCTCAATATGAGAAAGATTTTCGTTCCAACTTATTCCCAGAAATTAGACCTGATGTGATTAGTTTGTTAATGGAAATCATGGATCGTAACCCATATGCACAATTCTTCCGATCTTTGCGTGATATAGATGTTGACGAGAATACAAGGATTTTCTTGAATAAGAGTTTGAGTTTAGATCAAAGGGTATACAATGCTCCCTCGTCTTCTGAAGTTGCTGCCATTTGGATTGATGATTTTCCATCTGATGATTCAACAAGTCCATATATAGCTATTTAGGGAAAATCAAACAAGTCTCATCGTATCTATCATTATTATGGATGTTACGATCCCTTACAATATCCATTATTATTTACGTCAGGCGATTGTGGTTGGCATCAGGGGATAAGAAAATGTTGTAATGGTGTTCGAAAATCTAGGCCCACTGGTAAAAACCCTATTAGTCCACTATTAGCTAATATTGCGGAAGAATTGCTTTTGGATGAGGCTACAGGTAAATGAATTGGTTTTATAAATGTATGCTTTGAGGAATACTATATTTGCTTTATGTATGAATGCTATTATTGCAGTTGCACAAGATGGTTTCAAAAAACGCGAAGAAAGGGTTTCATGTCAACAATACTATGCTTATAGGCTTCAAATTCGCCCTCACAATTATATTCTTAGAAGTACTAGGCTATTTCAGCAGTTCGTTGTGGATATGTATGTGAAAATAGAGAATACCCGAATAGAGTATTGCCGTAACAACTAAACAAAACTACGAGCATAACTCTATCAAGGGATTATGGACACAATGAATGCTGCTGAATGTAGTGCAACAAATGTTGGGCGCCGTATCATTTTGCCACCTTCAATTATTGGTGGGCCTAGAGATATGAAGAAGAGATATTTGAATGCTATGGAACTTGTCCAAAGATATGGCAAACCTGATGTATTCCTTACTATCACTTGTAATCCAAACTGGATTGAAATCAAACAAGAGCTAGCTGAAGGTGAAATTGCTCAGGATAGACCAGAGTTGGTATCTAGAATATTTAGAGCTAAGTTAGTGGTTTTGAAAAAGAAACTTAAAGATGAAAAGCTCTTTGGTGAACCATCTGCAATGATACATGTTGTTGAATTCCAAAAGTGCGATCTTCCACATGCTCATTTCCTGAATATTTTGCAACCTTCTTCGAAAATTAGGTAACTGAAGCAATTTGATCAATTTGTGAGTTCTGAGATACCAGATGTCTCTAATAAGTACTTACAAAGTATTGTATTACACCATATGATGCATGGCCCATGTGGAGTATTGGATCCCCAATGCTCTTGTATGATAATGCAAAATGGAAAATCCCAATGCAAGCATCACTACCTAGGGTGTTCTCAGCTTTCACCACACATGCAGATGATGGTTATCCTATATACAGAAGACGCAATACCGGCGAGACTTTCCTTATAATCCGTATCTTCTTGCTTATTTTGATTGTCATATAAATGTTGAAATTTTCTCAACAATTAAGGCTGTTAAATATCTCTATAAATATGTATACAAAGGCCATGATAAGATTTCATTTAGTGTTGGGTCTACTAGTGAGCAACAAGTGGTTGATGAGATTTAGGCATACCAATCCGGTAGATGGGTTTCGCTGCTGGAAGCTGCGTGGGGAATATTCGGTTTTGACCTGTATGATATGAAACCAGCGGTTATGCCTTTATAGGTTCATTTGCCTAATATGCAAAGCGTTTGCTTTAACGCTACGGAAAATCTTGCACATGTTGCACATAGTCAAAGTAGAGCTAAGACTGTTTTGACAAAATTCTTTTCTTATAATGCAACACATCCTTTTGAACCTAAATATTGCTTTTCAGAGTTTGTTGAGCATCATGTTTGGCATTCACAAAGCAAAAGTTGGAACAAACGAAAGCGAGGTACACCGATTGGTCGTCTTGCATTTGTTGCACCCTCCGAAGGTGAACGTTATTTTTTAAGATTGTTGTTAGCATGCGTAGCTGGTCCATGCTCTTTTGCTAATCTACTCACAGTTGACGGTCACACATATCAATGCTTAGATGACATAGTTACTGTACAAATGCTTCATGCTTTACGAAGGTTGTTTGCCACAATTCTTGTTTTCCTCGAACCGAGTAATCCTGCTCAAATGTGGGATAGGTGTTATGTTCACTTATCAGAGGATTATGCAGCTAAGCATCCATGTCAACCTCATAGAATTTTATCTCTAACTTGTTAATCACTAGCCTCTTTTTTGGAGAACATAGGAAAGAGTCTTAAAGACTATGATTTACAACACCTTTGTAGAAGCGAAGATATATTGGTACAAAGAGCAAGAGATGTTATTGATGTCCTTGATGCTCCTATTCCAAAGGCATGTAATGTTGCAAGGAAATAACTCAACAATGAACAACGAATTGCATACAAGTGTATTATTTATCATGTCAAAAGCAAAAAACCGGGTCTATTTTTCATTGATGGCCCAGGGGGAATTGGCAAGACCTTTTTATACTGTGCACTGTATGCAAAGGTACGCCTGCTCAATCAAATTGTGTTACCGACAACAACTTCTGGTATTGCAGCTTCTAACATGCCTACTGGTCGTACTGCGCATTCTAGGTTTAAACTATCGGTTGATTGTGGACAATCCTTTACATGTAATGTCGGTAAGCAATCAAGTGTTGCTTCTCTTATTAAGGAAAGTTCACTAATTATATGGGATGAAGCTTCCATGGCTCGTAGAGAGAACATCGAGTCACTTGATTTGCTTTTACAAGATCTATGTTTATCTGATGTTCCCTTTGGTGGTAAGGTTGTTGTTTTTGGTGGTGACTTTCGTCAAACTGTTCCAATTGTTCCCAAGAAATCACAGCAAGAAATGATTGGTTACAACTTACTTAGTTCACACTTGTGGCCTCTTTTCACCCGATTTGAACTAACTGTAAATATGCGAGCACGAGAAGATCTAGAATTTTCCAGATTTTTGCTAGCATTGGGCAACGGTGAACTTCAAATGCAAGAAACTGAATTAGTTAGTATTCCAAAGAGCTGGAATTTGAGTTGTAGAGAATAACCTGCAACCCTTGAGGATCTATTGGAGGCAGTATATCCCAATATTTCGACTTAGTCTATCCATTCATCATTTTTTGCTGAACGCGCTATACTGACACCTCGGAATGAAGATGTTGATTTGATCAATTCAAAGCTAATTGATAAATTCTTTGGAGATGTCTGTATTTACAAAAGCTTTGATTCAGTTATTGATGATAATAGTAACATTTATCCAACTAAGTTTTTGAATACACTTTGTCCCGGAGGCATGAGTCCACATGAATTGATTTTGAAGTTGAATTGCCCAGGTATTTTGTTGCGCAACCTTGATCCATCAAACGGCTTGTGTAATGGAACAAGACTTATTTGCAAAAAATTCATGCCAAACATTATACAATGCGAGATTTCTATAGGATTTTCAAAGGGTGAGTGTGTGATGTTGCAGCGCATTAATCTCAGGCCCTTCGAATCATCTGGTTATCCGTTCCAATTTCAGAGATTGCAATTTCCGATCAAGTTGTGCTTTGCAATGACTATTAATAAATCACAAGGTCAAACTCTACATGAAGTTGGAGTGTACATTCGACAACTATGTTTTTCTCATGGGCAGCTGTACGTTGCACTTTCTCGGGCCAGAAAAGCCAACAATATAAAGGTGTTAGATGAAAGTTCAATAGAACAGAAGGCAACATCACCATGTGTTACAAATGTGGTTTCGTTTGATCTTTTGAAGAAAGCGGGCATTATATGACAGTGTTTTGATAAGGTAAAAGAATTGCATTGTTAATAATTCATAATTGCGTAAAAACCTGCATTTAAATTGATTGTTCTCATGTGTGCAAATTGTTTATAAAATATATTCTTTAGTTTTTTAATAGATCATGATCTTTCTGTACTTATTGGATTTGTGTTGCAGAACGTACGGAAAACAAGTAGTATTCATCTTGATGCATCAAAATTGTAGGATAAGAATATGATTTTGTACAATGTCCATATTTTTCAATGGAAAAATTCCTTGCATATTCAGCAATTTCTCACTTGTATTTTCGTTTTCTTGTTGCGAATGTAGATTTCTCTTCCTTCATTGGATGAAAGGAAAACGATGGTCGATGATGTGGACAAAGATAGGTGATTTGCCATTGATGCCATTATTGTGAGCATAATGAAAAGTAGGAAGGTGTTGGAATATCAGTAATTGGTCGCCGAGTGTGTTGAGCAGCTAACTCGCAGTTTCAAGGTATGTGATCTTGCTGTTTCTTTTCGGGTATTTAATCTTTATTTGATATTTGATTTGATGGTCTTTCACCGTCTCTTTTTTCAGCCTGTTTTTAAGCTAATCAAGAAAAGGATAGAGGATTTGATTACAAGAGATTACATTGAAGGGACACGGATGATCCTCAATTGTTCCGGTACGTTGCCCGAGTAAATAATAAATATGCTTCGTCTTCCACAAGATGATGGGTGCGCTTTTCGCAAACAAATTTTTGGTCCATCTCAGTAATCAGATCAGTATCTCAACAAAGGCAACAAATTTTTTGATGGGTGCTTCTTGATCACTATCTTCTTTTGCTATTTATTACAATGTTAAACTCTAGATGAGTTTCTGCCCCTTTATGCTATACACAACTCTGTGTTTGTGGCTTGAATATTGTTTGTTTTTTGATTTTTTGAACGAGGCAACATTCAGATTAATACTCCTATAAATTAGAATTACACAGAAATATAGAATCAATTATAATTTGCAATTATTAATTACTTGAAGGTTAATATGATGGAAAATGTTGTGTGACTTCATTTGTTTATAGGTGGTTTTAAGTATAACAGTTTAACAATAGCTTTTACAGTTGATTGATCTGTTCTTTTCTTGAATTTGTTTTAGATTGGATTGTCCAGTATGATCCTCCCGATGATCCGAAGGTTTCCAACTTGCTTCTTTACCTTTTTCATATAGCTCTTTATATAGGCCAATTAGCTGCTGAACAACTTTGTTTTGATAAATAGGTAATTCTGATCTGGTGAAGGGTAACCTTAACATCCCATTCCATAAAAATAACAAAAAAATCAACATCAAGTTTATGGTTTTATTCTTCATCATCCTGCATTGTTAAGGTATTTTTATTGCTTTCCGATCTCTTTAATTTTGTTCATTAGTATTGAATTATGTATCTTACCATTTCTGGATTACCAGGAAAAAACACTTGCGAGAATTTCTCATAATTTAATTGGTTCATCAGCAGCGAAAATTATTTGGTTATTAGTGGACGTGATGCTCCACAAAATGAGATGATTGTACTTTTAGTTGATATCTTTGCATTAGTTGATATCTTTGCATTAGTTGATATCTTTCCCTGATAGACGCTGAAGAACTTCCTCTTCTTTCATGTGCTTACCTTTCGTATTTTTGGGAATTTTCATTTCAAGCTCAGGGGATCAAGCCCATTCAACTGGTGGGATGGTATGTTCAATTCCTTCGATTTATTATATTTTCCGGAGAGAACCTTTCTAGATAATTGTTTTAAGTGTTGCGCTTTGTTGAATTAATGGTGTCGCGATTATTTTATCATTTTTCATCACATTTCATTTCTGTGAAAAAACCAGGTATGACTTTCGTTGAAGTGATACATGATGCTCCATTGCCACAAGCTGAAAATGTACATTAAGCTATGTCTGAAAATGCAGGTATGACTTTCTGCATAGACAAGCCTTGTACAACTTTTCCTTAATCCTTATCATAGTTAATACAAAGGAAATTTATATTGCCACAAGCTGAAAGTTTAAGAGCTATGTAAAGATCAGACACACTTTAGTGGGAAGGAACTTAGATTGTTGCATTAAGCTGTGTCTGATCATTTTGATACGGTACGAGGTCGGCTATATCATAGCCAGGCCGACATTTCAGCTAATAAGATGTCATTATTTATACAACCTTCGTACTACGACATTAAGATTTAATTTCATTTGTATTATTGTTAATAGAAATGTATAAAATAATATTTGGAAATTCGATAGTGTAATTTGGGGGACCGTGTGCGTAGCCAACACCCTTGCATTTTTTAAGAGTTCACTTTCCTTGTATTTGTTTTCGATTCATCATCATTTGATAGGAATTGGGACTTTTTCAATTGTATTCGGTATTTCATTATCTTTTTTGGCTATTCTTGCAGAAGAAAGAAGCAGCAGCTGCCATGCAACCACCAACTAATGAGAGGTAATAGAATAATAGGTCATGCTTGACATATATAATTACAGGTTGTAACTGTTTGTTTCTTCTTTGTTTACTTTGATATAAGACCTGCCTGTCACTTGGATTCCTCTCCAGAAAAATCTGATGGTATGGAAACTGAATTTCACTTTTTTTGAATATTTGTGTTTTTCCCATTAAGCTTCATAAAAATAATAATTGTAAGTTTTCATCCATTTGACTTAATTGTTGAATTTGAAGACAATATCTTCCATAAGCCGAATGCTTTCATATGGAATTTTATCAGGTGATTTGACACGAACACATGTTTTGATGAGTTGTTGTTACTGGATTTCAACCACTACAACTATCTATAAAATCCAAGTCTTCACATATATTTAATCTTATAACCATACACAAACTCTTGCACTTAAAAAGGAACACAAGTAACTCAAATTCGTTTTCTCAAATTTGCCTAAATACACAAACATATACTTGTGCTTTGTTAATTTAATTTGTGTTTTCACTTTCTACAAATGTACAGGAAACTGATTGCTACAACTTCATTCTCAACGTAATTAGGTATTATTACACTTGTATTCTTTTATATGCTTTCTAAATTCAACATGTTTATTGATGTCATTCAATGAGTTGTTTTTTTTTCTATTGTTCAATTTCTATTTACTTATTTGCTATTTACTAATCAATGATTTACAGATCATTTAATTAGAACAAAGAAAAAAAAGATCATTAAAATGAACACATATTTTGCGAAATAAAATTAAGAAAAACTTCTGCTCTTTACTACACAGAATGAATATACTTTTGCTCTTTTCGTTATGATTGCAACATTCCACCCTTGAAGCACACAAGAGTTAAGAAAAACTTTAAGCTGATAGATCAAATTTCCTTTTCTTCTACTTTAACACTTATTGTATGTTTATTCCATAGCAGAATTTTGCAGAGTTCAAATGATTTAGCCCCACCTAGAAAATCTAGAAGTTGGATTAGTGGGTGGGCTGATGAGTTTGGGGATTCTGCACATAGTTTCTGTAACTTCAGGCATTTTGACAGCATAGGAAACTGCACAAAGGTTTTGTATGCTTTGCTTGGATTACTATCTTTGTAAGCGAAGATCTAAGCATTTTCAGCATCTACTATAATGTAGTTTGTTTTTATTATGCTCTAATTGAGTGTATAATTAAATGAAATAAATACAAATCATTTGTGATTGAAATGTGATCAAAGATACCCTTGATTTGTGTTTTTTTTCCTTGTCGTTTGTTGTTTGATCAAGAGTCACTTTACTCTTGCTTACAACTTCATTGAATTGTTTCTTTATATTCTTCCAACTTGTGTCTTCGTCAGGTGATTTCAGTATTTCTTGTTGATGCAAACTTCAAATTAAATAGCTCATATCATATTACAAAGAGTAGATCAAAAGCCATCATTAATTGTACCCTAGAGTCGAAAGGTCGTTTCCTTGTGTACAAATTATCAGGAGTGAACTCAGCCTATCATTGCAAGAAAAAGCCCCAACCATAAACATATATCATAAGAACTAAACAACAATTGGCATTAAACGGTAGGCACTTGAACAAAAATATATAATATTCAGGAACAAAACCATGTAAATATAGAACTTTTTAAATGGACATGGAAATGTAGCTTGAACATGAAAGTTTATGATTGTTTTTTGTAATTCTTTACTTGACTAGTGATTTCTAGATTGAGTAGTATGTCTATTGAAGTTATTCTTAATTTGCTTATGTATAATTCTTTTTCACTTTGAGAAAAATCAGCCAATTGATTGAATATTTACTCTTTTTCTCTCCTTTAGTGATGCAATTTCTAAAGTTACTGCCTACTTGCTTTTATCTTTCATCTTGATTCAATTGTGTAACCCCTGGTATACTTTTAACTTGACTTCCCCACAGGTATTTCTTTCTTTCTCGTTCTTCATCAAACTTTACAATTTATTTCTTCATCAAACTTTCTTCATCAAAATTTGTATATCCCTTCTTGATCATGTATGTTTCATCCTCTTTTTTCATCTTGTTTTTATTAAGTATGCAGTATAATGAACAAGAGCATATAGTACTTGATAAAATTAATAGTACATGAGAATATTTTTGCACTAGCACAGGATTTGAATTTTTTGTTCATGTAGCCAACCATATCAGCTTGAGAGTAAGGTTTGCCTTGTTGTTATTGGAGTTGTTGTATTCTGAGGGATGGATCACCTTCACATATTGAGCTTTCACCAGGTATAGGATGAATCATCTTCACAGGATCATCTTCGACAAGCTTTCATCCTCTTCTCTTCCTACACCTTCACACATATCTATGTTTGTATTCACTCTTATTTGACACAATTCGCTACACTCGGCCTCTATTCTTTGTAACTGCACGAGCTTCTTAACCGATCCACATTTAATCATGGACTCGATTACTTCCTAACAGCATCAGTGCTGCCTTATATAAGCTTGTACAACATCAAACCAACAACACCAACCTGTTAAAACAACATATATGGGTATTTGGCATAAATGTTGAACGCTCACACTAATTAATGCTTTTGTTTGCAATCCTAAAAGTTCATTTCATCTTTATATTGGATTTGGCGCATTATTTTCGGTTTGTGATCATTTTGCCTTTGATACTAGGCATATTTCTATTTGTTAGTGTAAAATTATTGATTACTTTGACGCTGCAGACATGAAGGAAAAGTATTCTACTTTGCATGACTTAGCAAACACATCAGTAGTACATAAAGTTAAAATCAAGGTTATTGACAAGTCCAGACCGTTTCAATCACCAGGCAAAAAGAAATACCAACGTCTTCTGCTGCAAGATGAAAAGGTATACACACAAAAGAATAACAACTTTTTTGTTCAATCAACCTTACATTTTTTAGCTAACTGTTATTTGATCCTTACTATTATTAGGGTGATGTTATGAGAGCAACCCTCTTCGAAGTTGACATACAAGCTCATGATTCTTTAATTAAACAGAATCATGAGTATCTGATTTCAAATCCTACATTTAAGGCCGTCGACGAAAAGTACCAAACCAGAACTGGGGAATATCAAATGACATTTAGTAATTGGACTGTAATTCAAGTCATTGGTTCCTCTTCAAAAGCTTCCGGTCCGGTCTATCATTCAATAGCAACTATTCCAAGAACAGCAAGTCCTTATGATAGATTTAGTACATATATTCAATAGTTCTAATATCATTTATATCAAACATATTTAATATCTTATGCGTATAACTACATATAAGATATAAGTACATTATCAAGAAAGTAATTTATCACCAATCATTTATTATTTAGATATAATTGGTGTTGTTCTTTTCATTGGAGACAAGCGCATGGTAAAAGGTGCATTTGAGCAACAAACAACGTGTCAGAAATTATTATCGTTGATCATAGGTATAGTGTTGCACACTTTAGCTTTTTAAACATATTTATCTATTGTATTCTATATGTTTTATTGACCAACCTCATGCAGCTCACATTAACCCTTAACTGTGTCGGCATGGAATGATATGGCAGACTTCTTTAAAACAAAACCTGCTGAAAATCAAATTTTTGATTTCACATCTCTAAGGGTTACATCACACAAGGGTATACTTACTATTATATCTTTTTGTTCGTGGTTCCCTTTATTACTCTAATATTCAGTAAACCAATTGCCATCTTCATTTATGCGATGATAATTGCCTTTGAAAATTATTAGGTTTTGGCCTATCAACTATGATGTCGTCTTTAATCATTCCAACACCAACTGGTGACAAGACAAATTCTCTAAGCCACTGGTAAAGCACGTAATCTGTAAACAATCCCTGATAATGCATTTACACACAAAGTTATATGTTTCCATCAATACATGTTCTTTTTTTAACATAGGGCCTCTTCTCATGGATCCTTGCTTCGCGATCACAAAACACAAATCCTGAAGACCCGCATACCCTTAAACCAAAGGCAGCTAACCACAATTGCCTTCATCAGAAGCAAGACGATATTAAATCTAGCTTTCTAATTATATCAGTTAATTATCTATATTCCTTTTTATTTTGCTAAATATATCCAAAAACAATCATTATAAAATAGAATTATAAGAAGTACCAATCAAGTAAAACTAACCCTTTTAAAATTCCACAGGCAGCAAATACTATCCAAGAAGATTGATATTGGATAAAAGCATTGCTCGAGAATTGTAGCTACAATGATATAAGAAAATTTATAGGGTGTGATCAATGCAATAAAAAGACAGACAATGAAAGGAATGAAGTTTTTGAATGTCCATGGTGCCACAAGAAAGAGAGCGTCGCTAAGCCATGGTTGGTTCATAAATTTATATGTACAACCTTATCTATTGAACTCTCATATACAATTTTTGATTTTGCCATCTATCAGATTAGCGCTCACTTTCGACGCCTACGATAGCACGGACTCTATCCAACTAACTGCATTCAATGACACTATAGCAGAATTCTTTGGAAAAACAATCGATGAACTATATAATCCAGCTACTTATGTAAGGCAAAAATCTCGAAATTATAACCTTGCAAAATTCGTAACTTTAATCATTAGTACACTTACTACTATTAGTTTATCTTCACTAAACAGGAACATACTGAATCTTATCAAGACATTGCTCAATCTCTATGAGTGAAACCGATTGAGATACAGTTGGGTCCAACTGTCGCTTTATCTAAAAGTGGTGTGCTAAAGTGGGTTCTAAAATTGATTGCAGTTGCACCAGATACTTCAACAAATCCAGAACACTTGGCCTGCAAGTCGTTCGAGACTCATTCATCACAATAAAGTGTACTCGCTCAACTAACTGATGCTACTTCTTTACACGCTCCAGAACCATCATCTGCATCACATAAAGTAGAGACCGATACTCATTCATCAGAGCAAATTGTACCAGCTCTATTGACTTTTGCTCCTTTAAATGATCCACAACCGTCATCTGCATCAAAGAAAGTAGAGATAGTGAAGCTTAGTTTAGATTTTTCGGATGCAATTACTTCTTCCGATGTATTGGACTTCAACGCTTGAGTTGTCTACGATGTTAGCTTTTGACACACTATCTTAAATATTGTTGCCTTTTTGGAACACTTGTTTGGAAACTCCAATTATTAGGAGCTATAACTTTCCATGCTAGCCCACCACAACCATGTTCATTTTGCTTAACTATTAATTGAACATGTAGTACTATCTTTGCTTTTGTATTACAACTTTATGTGTTGCTTGTTATCATAATTTTGTTGCTATTATAAGTGAATATTATTTGTCTTGCTTTATTGATGCTAAACATATATGATTTTGATTGTTGTATGAGCCCAAGAACAAAAGATCATTACCCCATTTACTCTTTAAAACTGTCCTGAATTGGAACTTAGAATATGTATTTTCATTGCTCTGTTTTCTGGGTTTTTGCTCTCTTTTTGCATATTTGTGTAGTATTCATTGATAGCTTGTGATATACAACACATCGCAAATTTTGTGAATGTTCAATTCAGGTGTATTATTTTAAATTTAATTTCGCATCCTATAAGTGCAGTTTGCTTGTTCAATTGACATGGGCTTGTGTACAGGCTATGACTGTTATTCTAGAAGGAATAATAGGCATTGGTTTACTTTGAGAAAGAATAATGAGATTGTATATAATTTAAAATAATAGGCATTGGTTTACTTTGAGAAAGAATAATGGAATTGTATATAATTTAAATAATGACCTGAATGCACTTGATGCATTCAACGGTGTAGATGATGTTAAAATATTTTGGGATACATTGCTTGGGATCATACTATTAGAGAGAGCGTTTTGAAGGTAATTAGGAATGACAACTATCTACAATATTTTAAATTTTGTTTTATTTCAAAATCGTAAGACATTTTTTCAAAATACGTAAACTATTATCTTCAAACTTAAAAGTGTAACATCGGAGCCGCAAACTTATCCTCAAACTTAAAAGTATAACTTAGGGGAACGCGGCCCCACAACTAGTAATTTAAAAAATAAGTTCTAAAAAAAAGTTCCATATTTAACATAAGAGAATCTTGTGAAATCATGTGTAACCATGAAGCAATGAGACCTCGTTTGCAACTATCTTGGAGATTGGTTGATTAATCTTGATTCGTAGAGCTTACATCTTGACGATTTTTAGGTAACCTTCAATCTGTTGGGAAAAGATGACTATTAGATAATTTATTTCTGAAAGGAGAAAAATTTCCATCGCGTTAGATTGCTCGTCCAAGTCCATGCTTATGGTTTTATGAAAACGATGTTCTATTAGAGTTCGAGCAATGTGTTTCAAACTCCAATATTGCCAAGATCGAATGTATGAGGTTTTGTGACAAACAAATTAAGCTATCAATGATATCGATGTTTGTAGGAGAAAGTAATGGAATAAAAAGACACAAAAATTTAACGAGGTTCACCCAACTTAGGCTACGTCCTCCGGTGTGTAGTATCTCTTATATTATCAAAGGAGTTCAAAGAACTCTCAAATATGGAAAATTACAATAGAGAAGAGATATAGGCTAGTGTTTGGCTTGGGTGTATTTTGTGGATGATTCTTTATGTGTGAATGAGAGCTCTCTATTTATAGGAGAGATCTCACTAAGTAACATTAAGTACATTAAAACTATGAATAAATGATAATGAAACATCCCCAAGTACTTGAAGAGTCAAAAACAACATCCTAGGAGCATCAAGAATTAAACCTTTGCACTTCTTCATTAAGTCCCATAACTCCAATGAATAACTCATACTTCATTACCTCATTAATCCATCTTTTAATCACCATCATAAATCACAATCATCAAGACTCAACTTAATACATCTACATTAACATACTCATTGGATTCCAAACCCAAGAGTCACACATGAATGCACACACCAAATGTGCACTCAAGTCACACCATTCATAACATTTTAATTGGCCCATAATCTTCACATGTATTTGTTTACGAGTTACGAGCAAGGTTAAGAAAATTTCAAAAAAAAAAGTATTTTTAATTAAAAGAATTCACAAAATAAATGTGAGACTAATATAATTCCCATAAATACGTCTCTGTGTTCGAATCTACGGTTTGAATTTGTTTAGTGAATTAGCAACAAAGAACAAAAATTTTGATCAAAAAGTCAAGTTAAGCTTTACTCAATATAGCTAACAGTGAACAAGTACTCGTTATAATTAGCTTTTATGCTATAACAACAAATAACACTTGTTCCTCCTCTTAATTTTTCTCTATTTTCTATTTGGAAGTTGTTATATTTTCTCTAGGGTTTTGATATATACAATCGTATAGCATAGGTATTGCAATTATCTTCATTTTTTAAATTCATTTTTGATTATCCTATTGGTTTTCTTTATTCTTTGATTATTTACAAAGCTCACGTGATGATGTAGTGTGACTTTTCATTGGTGTCTTAACCTTTTTTTTCTAGAACTTGTAGTATACTTGATTATGCAATGTAATTTCAAGCTAAAACTTTTGCTGTGAGATTTCGATATGAGTTAGATGGTTAGGAAATAAAACATCCTATAATGAAATTGGAGAAGTATTAGTTGAATTAGTTAATGTACAAAATATGTTATGAGAGAAATTAGGTAATATAAAGAAATTAGGAGAAGAAAGAAGGCAAAAAAAATAATAATAATAATTTCACTCTCTTGTTTACTATTAGAACAGCGAACAAAGAGTATATTGTTTTATCTTTTTTTGAATTACTCATTTTAACAAAAAAAAAAAAGCTATAATGAGTATTTGTTTGTTCTTAGCAACAACAAACATAGAAGTTATTTAACCTATGTATACCAAATTACTCTACCTACTAACCTAAGCGCGCTGCAAATTGAAAAACAATGCGATCAATGTTAAACTAGTGAAAAGTGAGTATATAATATATAAAAATGGACGATATAATTAATTTAATTGGACTATTTAGATGACTATCTTATGATGACATCTTCTTAAATGAGAATTTGTGACAACTATTATAAAAATGGACTATATAATTAATTTAATTGGACTATTTAGATGACTATCTTATGATGACATCTTCTTAAATGAGAATTTGTGACAACTATTTTAATTCGTAGGAAGAAGGTTAAAGTCCATCTAACAAATGTTTGGATTGGTGTTTCAAATTTCTTGTAAAGATCTAAATTGGCCTCAATTCACCTTACATAATTAGAGTTCCTTAATAGATACTCCTACTTTGTATATTTGAACATCTCGTAATTATCTAATAATTGGAAAGACAATACAAAATGCCAACTTATTTAATTTTAAAAACTATCACAAATAACAATTGATATAAATGGTTATATTTTTGGTAGAATTTAAGCTTGGGTCTTCGTAGGTTATAGTTCGAGTCTTTTAATTAAAATCTTATTGATATTGAATTATATAGCATTTATCATAAAAAAAAATAGTAGTTAAGTAGATTACCAGTATTCGGTCCATCAAATGTTGCTATAGTGAATTTGCCTTTGACTTTTGGTCATCCTATGTTTTAGAATCGTATGTCTTGAATGGATCTTTATTGGTTGGAAAAATTTTCCCCTAATTTTTGTTCCTGTTTGCTTTCGTGGAACAATTAATTACAAACTTAATCTCTTGATTTAGCCTTAATCAGAGGTTAATGCTGGTGATGTGAAAGCCTGTCTTTGCAATCTTGCCGAGCTATGCAATAAGACTACCTGAGAAGATACCTGTTTTTATAAAAAGTGACAAGGGGTTAGCATGGGCCGGAATGTTTTTCCGAAAACCCACTCCGACGCCCAAGTCAGTATCAACTCAATACAGTTTGCCTAATAGTTCCTTCCAGGAGCACAGTGGCTATAGGTTTGAACAGGTCGTCAATCATTTCAATTCTTGGAGTTTTCCAGATACAGGTTTGAACAGGTTGGCAATCATCTCAACTTTTGGAGTTTTTCGGATACAGGTTTGAACAGGTTGTCAATCATCTCAACTTTTGGAGTTTTCCAGATACAGGTTTGAACATGTTGTCTATCATCTCAACTTTTGGAGTTTACCTGCATTCTTCTTCATATTCTACCTTGTATTAACTTAAACAGTGTACAACTATCCTCATATCCCTACGTGATGCCCTCATGCACTAACATTCTTAATGCATGTTCACACATTCCTCAATCTCCCCAAACTTTTTATCATTAAGTTTCCAGATCTTCATCTAACCTCATTATTTTCTCCCAGATTAATCTTAATATAATCTTTCCAGACGATTTTCTACCAGAATTACTTATGACTAATATTTTACACATGCAATTTCTCCCCCAAACCTATGAATTCTGGTTCAAAAATTCAAGGATCTGTCTTCAGTATCAAATACAGGTTTGAACAGGTTTTCAATTATCTCAACTCTTGGAGTTTTTCAGATACAAGTTTGAACAGGTTGTCAAGCATCTCAACTTTTGGAGGTTTTCAGATACAGGTTTGAACAGGTAGAAGAGGGAGATGAATCATATATTCCTCTTTCTAGTCAGAAAGAAATGATGAGAGAGTCAACTCAACAAGGCTTTCAGAAAAATAAAAGCATTCGTGTAGAGGATGATAGAGAGTCCATGCCAGGAAAGAAATATGCCTAGTACAAGACTCCATCTAATCTAGGAACTTCGTACCAGCTAAGGACACACATACAAAAAGGATGGACTAAGACAGTCTATCTCAAAACTGATTCTCATGCAACAACAAAAGAATCAGCTTCATCTTAATATTTGCGTGCATTTGAATTTGTTTAGTTCATTACTTGTCGCCTTTAAGTCATAATTTTCTACATCATCTTAACTTGGTTGTCGCTTTCGCTATTTGTCTCTAATCTCTAACACCATCCTATACACACATGCTTTGATTGGCTAGACTTTTGGCCCAAAATAATTTGTTCCAATGAAAGAGAAATTATCAAATCGAGTGGAAAATTTTCATAAGAAAAATGGTTTAGTTGTTCAAATTAAGAATTCTAACACTATTCAACTCTAAACATGTTGAAATACTTTTTCTATTTCTATTCTAAAATAGGTTGTTTTTCATTTATTCCACTTTTCTACAAACTTTCTTTAATTCATATACTAAGTTATATAAGTCTTGTGGTGACCTTTTTCTAAGTCAAGATTTGTAAGACTTAGACTTTAAACTTGTAGATTTACTTGGACAAATCTTATTGATAGTGAAATTACTTTTATTGATTATAAAATTACACTCAAAGATGAAAAGTCAAACAATAACATCTTTGTTTTAATTTTTTTATAGAAAAAAAAATCTTGTTTTCCACACTTAGCTCTTCCTTTGAAACCTTCAAGTGGACGCTCCTCAAATATGACCATACGATTAAAAGCACAAAAGTATGGATGATGGGCTCACCCATCACCTTCTCTTAGTCTCTTCTTTTTTTAATAAATACTCTCTCCAATTCAGCACTAATATCCTATTTGCTTTTTAAACACTATTTATCTCTTACTCTTAATTTGTATTTTATTATTAATTTATAAGTTAAAACATTGTCAAGTGAAATTTTGTTTGATTCGTCTCAATGCAAGGATTATTCATATTAA
This sequence comes from Amaranthus tricolor, assembly GCF_026212465.1. Classification (NCBI taxonomy): domain Eukaryota; kingdom Viridiplantae; phylum Streptophyta; class Magnoliopsida; order Caryophyllales; family Amaranthaceae; genus Amaranthus; species Amaranthus tricolor. The sequence continues at coordinate 6,306,629 of NC_080049.1, read as the reverse complement.
CTTTTCATAACTTTTAATCATGCACAATTAGAGATATAAATATTCAAATAAGTACATTGGATAAAATGCATAAAGCAAATAGAATATTAGTAGTGAATTGGAGGGAGTTAAATAAAAGAAAATATAATAATGCGTGAAAATAAAAAAATCCCTAAAAGTAGGAGATGTGGACCCCACTTACATTTCCACTAACATATTCCCTATCAATTAAACAAATCTAAAAGGTAGATTTCCAATCCAATGACACCCCCACCTTCACAGACTCCATTTCCCTCTCTCCCCCTATTCAGGAATTCAATTATTCCATTTATCACCTTATATCTCTTTTTTTTCTCTTTTTTGAATTTTTCATTATGTAGAACCCAAAAACAAGTTAAGATGATTAGCTTGTTTAATTATTTTCATCATAATTAAACAATTGAAAACAAATAATACATTATTATGTTCCATGCTTTTGTTTTTCTGAATTTATTACGTAAAGGCTAGAAAATATTTAATAATAACATAACAAATTATAAGACATAAAATATAACAGTTTTTTGATAGATACAATACAAAATAAGTAACATAAAATTAACAATTTAGTGAAATTTTTTTAAGATCATACTATATTTCGTTAATAAAGAAAAAATCAATATTAATTTGGTGTACAATAAACAAACTGCATGAGGATTTTAGCACTCTAAGACTAGTACTAGTTTGTAATACTCTTTTAAAGGAACAATCCTCAACTTGTATCTATGGAGTGCTAATATCTTCATCCAAAGCAAATAAAATTTCAACCTAGACTTCCATTTCTCTACCAAACTTTGCCTTGTTTGTGGAACTCTAACCAACCTTAATACTAACTAAAATAATATAAACTAATCATAATCATAATCATAATCATGTAATTATTACAAACTAAAGATGAATATTTTCTCATTGGCCTTTTTACTTAACTTGCTTGAAGGTCCCCCAAGAAAAGCCATACTTTATATTTTTTCTATCTTTTTTTTTGCTATTCAAATGGTCTATATATCCTTCTTTTTGTATGTCCATTTGATTAAAAGCCATATTCCTTTCCTTTTCTTTTCTCCATATTCACAATTTGTTTTCCTCCATTATTGTTTCCGTCCTTGCTAGTACATGCTACACAGTTTGTATCCCTAGGCCATTTTGAATTTGCTAATTACCCTAAAAAGTCTCACTTTAATTTTTCTTAATGCTGCAAATTTAAAATAACAAAAATCAGACTAAATAACAAATGGATGAATTCTAATAACGTCATCAAATCCCTCATCTTTTTTTTTTCATTGATCAATCTCATCAATCGACCAATGATCTCTATCTTTCAACTTGAATAGGGAGATTCCATCAATGAGATATATACTTCCCTTTTTCTCTTTTTTCATTATCGTATCAAGAATATGTTCTAGCAATGATTTTTTTTTTTTTCTTTTCGTTCGATTTATCATCGAAAAGTTCCTCCAAATGTAGGTGTCCAAAAATCAACAGTAGTTTCATGTGTTACTGGAAAGGTGCTAGAAACGGGTACCAAGCATAATCCTCTACTCCTTAGATCTTGCTTTGGACCGTCTGGATCCATCTTTGCCTTTTCATTACTCTACATGAATAAGATTGAAATTATATACCACATAAAATTATAATTAAAGCCTCTTATATAATTAATGAAAAAGAACTAAAGGGTGTTAGTTTATGTAATTTTTTTAAAGAAAAAATTAATATTAATAATTCAAATTTTCATTCATCAGCTATAAATAATTCTAGCCTTGAATTATTTTTTAATTATCTAACCTTTATTATAGATTTGCCCACAATATACCATATTACTATTACTAGATAATAATAGAGTATGTTGCTAAAAAACTTAGATAAATGTTGGATTATTCACAGCAAACTAAGGCCAAATGCTGAATTATTAATAAATAATCTAAAATAAACTAATTCACAGTGGACGAGCAAAAAATTGAATTATTAATTTTAATTTTTAAAAAATGTTTTACATACAAATTATTTTAATAGGAAATGTAGGGTATTTGTATTTTATTGTGATTGATTTTCAAACAACGTTAATTACTATATTAATTAATATTAGTAAAATACATATTAATGTAACTTAAATATAACGTCTGTATTGATTGACTTTTTCTTACAAATAATTTTGATTTGTGTCAAAAAATAATCATTTAAACAGTCATTTCTTATTTTAAAAAAAAATTAATTGCATTTTAATCATTACGTAATCATTAAAATAAATTAGTGCCTCTGATTTCATGATAGGAAAATCAATGTTTGAGATTTGCTTCATTATGGTAATTGAATTTGAGAACCAACCACTATAAAATTACCCGAATATGTATATTGAATTTAATTTACTTTTATTTGTTGGATGGAAAACTATTAAATTTAAAAGACGAAGTACAAATGTTAGGAATGACATCAAGAAGCAATCGAATTTCTTATGAATTTTGAAGGAAAATATTGAAACTCTTTTTACCCTAATTTTAGAAGTTAAATTATTTGTTAAATCATACAATAAATAATTGATAAATAATCAATTTTCCTAGTTTATCTAAAATTAAACTCCCTTTGAATTTAATAAATGAAAAGAATATATACCTGTTGATGTTGATGGTAGGAGCCTCCACTTTTTAAGTATGGGTTGCTTAAAACCTGTAATATCCCATTGACGGAGAAATATGTTTTTTATTATTAGAACGCATTATACTTTTTGAACTATTTTTGATTTTTTATATTTACAACTAATAGTAAAATATTAAAGTATATAACATATTCTGCGACTTCAATCATTAGCTTAAGATTTTGATCACGTTGGTTATTTGACATGGTATCAGAAGCTAACGGGGCAAGAGGTCACGGGTTTGAATCTTAATTACCCTTTATTTATAGTTGAATATTTTGCATTAGGTATAACGAGGGTATGTGCACTGTGCTACATCCACACTTTTATCTCAAAAGGCTTTCGTGTAAAAGGGTGTGTTAGAGTATATAACATATCTTAGAGTCTCAACTACTAACTTAAACTTTTGGTTGAGTTGATTCCTTAAAATGAAATTTCCAACATAACATGTCATAATTAGTTACGGAAGTAACATTATTTTTAAATGTCTCAAAATAAAAAAAAATAATTTTTGAAATATAACTATATAAAATAATGATTAACTTACACTAACTTGTTCATGGAGAAACTTGATATACTCAATGGCTTCAGAGAGGACTGATGCAGTATCAGTCTGAAAAAGGCAGAAAAAGAAAAAAAGAAATATACCATGATTCATTTATGGACCAATATTAATTAGTGTGCACTAAGGATTGAAAAAAATATTAATTAAAAAGACTTATTAAAAGTAAGCTTTTTCAACCAAAAAAATGATCTGGAACAAAAGAATGACATATGATGAATCATCAATCAATGCCATGCTTAGCTCTTTTGCTAAAAGTCATGAATTAAAGCTGAAAGAAACGGTGAGAATTTCAGCACCACAGGATCATTCATCTCTACGATTAATTTTATCCTTCAGTTCGGTATCTAATAATAACCTATGTTCGATTATGGCAAAACTAAATCTACGCATTCAAAAATAAAATACATTAAATATTATTCGCTTCTTTCCTATATATAAGATACCCTTGTGAAATAATAAAGAAATGTAATAAGATGCAACAGAACAAATAGTATTTTATTGAATAATAAAGAATATAAAGAAAAACTAGAAATATGTACATAGTTAGTGAAAAAAATATAAAGACACAAATATTAAAAATGTTAAAATAAAGTTAATGAAAAACATATAAGAACTATAAGTATTATAATGTAAAGTTAGAGGAAATATGTGTGGATCATTAACATTAATAAATATCAAAATTAAAGTGATTAATTAAAGTTAATTACATCAAAAAAATATAATATAAACAGAAAAACTCTTTAAGAGAATAATAAATAAAACAAACTAAAATGAAAGATATAAGAACATTAAATAGAAAGGAAAAATAATTAAAGCAAGTGATTGAAAGATTTTATATAAAACAAAAGAAAGTCTTAAATTTAAAAGATGTTCAAACATTACACAATTACACCAATGTTATGTTAATGATTTAATTTGGGGCAGCGTAAGTGTATGAGGTAGGATTCACACCATTGACATTTGACATTCAGGAAATGACATAAAACTGTAAATTAAAATATTCAAAATTTTATGATGATCATATTGAACTAAAAAGAATAAAATAATATGAAAAATTGAGGAAAAGGCACAATATTAAAGTTTAGTTTTGAATTTACCTTTCCAAAAGGCGAAACTAATTGTTGAAGAGCAGTGATTCTGTCCCCCATCTTCTCTTTCCTTACCTAGTTAAAAGATTTTCTTACAATCAATCAATAACGTATAATATATTTAAGCTAGTTAGGAAGCCAACTCTTTAATTAATCAATTTATCTCTTGTTCAACTTAATAGAGGGTGCATATATTTAAAAATAGTAAATATTTTTCGTACCCTCAAATTAAATATTTACTATTTTTATATTTTTAAAATTGTTGCACTTTAAAAAAATAAATAGACTAAGTTTATAGTTCGTTATAATTCAGGGCAACAATATATCAACGGCTTTAAATTTTATAAGTCCGAGATATATTATAGGGCTAATTAAAAAGCATTCCAACCATATATAAGTAATAAGAATATAATACCTTAAATGGTGGTAAAGTTGATGAAGCACCATCATTCCTGGTTCTTTTAGTATTATTCTCTGAATTACTCTTTTTCACTATTGAATTTGTATCCCTTACCTCCATAGTAGTCTATAACATAATAAAATTAAAATTAAAAAAAAAAAAAAATTAAACCATACATATGAAATTAACCTAAAATTCACCATAAGCAGTATTTTTCCTGAACAACAAAGTACATACATCATCACAGAATTTATGGGAAACTTACATTATAGTTCAGGAAGAATTGTCTTATTAACTAAATTTGTCTTGACAATAGTAAATACTTCATGCTCTTAATAAAAAATTTTTTTTTGTCAAAACCCTAATTCACAATAAAATTGGAGCTGTTGAACTGGTAATTTTAACGCCAATCACGATATTCATGCATCAATAATTTTACTATGAAATCTAAGCTATTGGTTTTGTTATTATAAACTTGGTCGACACTATTTTAGTATGTACCTACTTATAAATATAAAGTATATCCCAATGATTATATTTATTATTTTTAAACTTTTTAAGGTTTATGCAAATTAAAATAGTGTAGATCAATTCATAAAAGTACAAGGCTTTTTCTATATATTGATATTGATACAATTTAAAGAATTACTTAAAACTAAATGCCAATTATAATCTCATACTTAATATTAAAATTTTGATAAATATGTTTAAATGATTGAATTAATTATATTGCTTGGATGGAATTATTCGTTCTTTACAATTAACAAATTAAATTTGTTTATCGATGATTAAAAAATCTTTTAATAGTATTATTTGGTACTCTTATTATGGAGTAGAATATATGATGGTGTTGATTGGCATTAAAAGGCAACCACTGCAAAATTAATTCCAATAACTTTACCTTTTGTTTTTCTTCAAAGGTAGGCATGGTAGGCAATTGAGCGCCCTGCAACGATGAGAACAAATTAGGCCTCACTTCATTTAATGAAGCTGATCCACTCCAATAAGCCGCGTTATTGATAAATTGAAGATGGTGTTGCTCTTGTTGTCGTTGTTGTTGTTGCTGCTGCTGTTGTTTTGGAGACGACGCTCTAAGAAATTGCGGCACTTTTGCCCATGAAGATGACAATTGTGCTTGATGATGGTGTTGCTCATTACCAAAATAATTATGTTGAAAATTACTATTTATTTGTTGTTGGTGTTGTTGGTGTTGTTGATCGGGACCACCCATTAACCCTTGAAGAATACTTGATGGACTACCAAAAACCGAGCTTGTTGAACTCGAATCGTGCTGAAATCCTGAAGGTGGAGCTAACCCTTGACATGTTATTGTGCTTTCTATTGAACTACCACTTGGGGAAAATTGTGGTTGTTGACTATCCAACGAAAATCCGCGCCCCATTTGTTTAAATTCCGGGCTTAAATCTTCGTTTCCTTCAAATAATTTTTCTCTTCTTTGATTAATTTGCGATGAATTATTATTATTGCTATTACTTGCGAAAATTAATCCTCCTCCGGTTGCATCTTGCTGAAAGTTTGTGTTTAAACCCATGCCTTCTTGTAGCATAGACCTAAAACTATTATCCGCTTTCTCTGGATTTCGACTGTCATAAAAGTAAGAAATGTCAGCGGTAATAGATTTGTGACAATCAGATCAGTAAAACATAAATACTCGTACGATTATTTAACAAAAAATTAATTTTTAAAAATGTAATAATCTAAAAACTGATCTATTCGTTCATATAACAAACTCTAATTGTTTGAAATTAATGCTTTTGCATTGTTGTCTAAGATTCTTATTAATTTTCTTTGATTCAATGCGCAAATTTTGAATTTAATTAATATCTCTATCTAATGATGGACACGAACTTTTTCTTTATATTTAAACATTTAAGGATTACTATATAGTTAAATATACAAAAAGAATTATGGTTAGATCATTATCATTCCTATTGAGTTGATTTACTTATATTTAATCTGTTAAAAGTGATCACATATAATTTTAAAGTGATCGTTTACAGTAATATTATCTCATACAAGACAAGCCCAAAGAAGTAAGAACTTACAGTAGAGCAGGTTCCTGGTTCCACTCTGCCATGGCTTGAGAAGACAAGCCTAGGCCCACAAGTTGAAGTGATGTAGAGTCCATCTTAGTATCCACCGGAGTAGGCCCATCAGTTAACCACCCGAATCCAGGCCCATCACCGGTATTCGTAAGCGTAGTGGTGGAGGAAGTTGTAGAAGAACCACCACCACCGCCAGTACCGCCGCCGTCGAACCTACTTCTGTTAGATGGTGTAGAATCCCACCAGTTTGTTGCTCCACAATATTCTTCTGCCATATTATATTCTTGATAATAAATATAATTAAAACTTAGATTAGTTACTCTCTTAATTTCTTTTACTTATTAATATAGGGGAGGTTATACTATGTTGAATGATAAAATGAAAAATGATGGAAAATGATTTGCTACATCTGACCACATATTTATATTACCGACTTTATACCCTATGGGCTATGCCTATGGGGGTCACTTGTACGATAGAATAGAAAGCAAGAGTTGGATGTGGTTGACAATATAATTCAAGTTTTTTTTTTTCATTTTTATTTCAAAAAATATTTCTTGGGTTATCATGAGACCTAAGGAAACGTCATTTTTAAATGAAATTCTCTGACTTTTGTTAAAATATTTTTAAAAGGAAGACTAATCATTCTATGAAAGCATAATTATCTTGTAGCTAAGCTTACTTTACCAAAATGTTGTTATTATTAATCAATAGAGTATTGAGTGCAATGTTGTATCTGTTTAAGCTTGCTTTACTGTCAATCAAGAGTCAAGAGTCACTAATGATATATCATCAATACATATTCCACATAAGTTGAGATTCAAGAGAAGAAGGTATTAAATGACAGATCATAGTCATACCCTTCCAAGCAGATGGCAAAAAAAAATTGCGTGCAGTCAAATAATTCTCCAAATAGATGAGCCATGCTAAGAGAACGGTAAATGGTATACAACTTGCCTGGGAGGCACCTGTAATTACCAAACCACATTAAAATTGTAATCGATCCATAAAAATAAAAGCAAAAATAAATGGGTAACACATAATAATAAGGTAACTAAATAACTAAAAAAATAACTAAGATAGAAAAATGAAAATTGTTAAAATTGTTATCAAGGAGTACTATAAAAAAAATAATTAGAGGTATTTAGAGTAACCTATAAAATGCAAAAAAAATATTTAAAAATTATATATACTTTTTGAAAAGGTTATTTTTTGACATATATATGATAGAAATAATTCTTAATTAAATACAATGATCATAAATGAGGAATTAATAAATTATTATTTTGTTTAATTTATTACAATGGTTTACTTTAAAAGCCAATAACTATAAGATATATTACCCAAAATTTGTATTTCAAGTCCTCTAGAATTCGACCAATCTAAAGACTTGAATAGCGTTCTATATGGTAGAGTCTCATGTTAAGTGTTATTATATACAACCTGATTTTGGAGAACTCGATCTGTTTCATGGGAATTGTTACATGCACCTGTTTGGTGTTGTGTAAGGAGTCGAGCAAAAAAATATACTTTATATGGAACCGAAAGAAATGTGTAAATAAATGAAAACATAAATGTGTGGATAAAGAAGAAAACGTAATTAAATTAAATAAATGAATGAGAATTTATAATAAAAAAATATAAGTCAGGATTAAAAATAATATTATAGTAATTTTAGTGAGACCGATTTAAAAACAAATTAAAATTTTATAAAATTTTCAAATCGAGAATATATTGGTAACTATACAAAAGCATTTTAATTAGAACAAATGAAAAAGGTTGTGTAAATAGGCCAAGTTTGCTAATGATGAGTACAATTCTTTATGGATGCTAATCATGAGGTACTAAATTGAGAAAATAAGAATCTGCCTTCTGTGAAGCTGCTTTTATAGTTATTTTTTTTTCTTTTTTCTATTAGTTTTCTTTTTTGTTTTTGAGTATATTTGTGGTAGAATTATTGGTGATGGGTAGACACCTCAATCCAAGGTTGATAAGCTTGAGAAATATAATTGATGCTGTCACTGTTTTAATTACCCCTTCTTTACAACATTTAGCTAGGTAACGTAAAATAAACTATCATACTAGAAAGTAAGTACAAATATAGATGATTCTTAGGGCATATGATGCAATTGAAATTGTTGAGTAATAAAGAATCAAATCATCCATTTATAATGTTGTATTTCCAGTGTTTCACTGTACTTTTTATATTTGACTTTTACGCAATTTAATGTGTTATTTTGATCATTTATATATTGAATTATACATATTTAGAAATTATTAAAAGTTAATATTATGAAATTATAGGTCTTTTTTTATAGGTCTTTTTTCTTTTTTCTTTTATAGGTCTTTTTTTCCCTTGTACCTACGTCTCCGTATCTTTCTCGAGTCGGGGGACTCATTTGGCCGCGCTCTCCTCTATGGGTATGAATTACCGCCGTCCTTCCCTCTCCAGACCCTATCCATAGTTTTTTCTATATGCGGGATATACTGGGTTGGATGATGATGATGAATATTGTGAAATTATACGATTAGATGATTCAAGCAAGATCCCACTTGACTATATTTTTCTTATATTAGCCACAATGTATGAAATAAGCTTGAACGATGAATAGTATCAAAAATTGTTATGTAGCAAGTATTTCAGAACGGAGGAAGAATTTGAGCATTTAATAGGGCAAGCATTGGCTTGCATTGATGAGGAATTTGGGGCTTCTATATACTAAGAGTTCTAAAGCAAGCTAGTGCGAAAAAATTGCAAAATAAAGATTGCTTGATTGAGCCATGGGCTACTGAATCTAGCAAAATAGCAAAATGTAGGTTGTGAGTTAACTGATACTTCGTTTGCACGAGCGGATAGATTGCTCAGGCAAGCAAAGCTATAAGAACTTTGATTTTAATGTTCTAACCTAATCTTTATTTGAATTTTTAGGTTAAACCTCTTTGATTGTTTGGACTGATGAAAGAGAATTCAGAGAAAGCAACATTTGTTTATTTTTTTGTTGTTGAGCTTTTGAGAGAAAAAATATGCTTTTGTGTTTGGGAACTCCATAGGAGAGAAAAAAATGCTATAGTTAATTTTAGCGTGTGCGAAATTGATGTAGTTGTCAAATGAACATCAAATCATATTAATTTTAACTTTAACGAAGGGTACTTTAAACTACCGACTAAACACTTGTGTTCTTATTTTTTTCATAAATTGTGTGTGTGTTGGTGTTGGGTTTGTTTTTCTCTATTATTTTCATCGTCTTTTTTACTAATTATGAGTGTCAAAATTAATAACCATTAGTATCAAAGCGAGATTGAGGATCCTTGGTGCTTTGTGAGTAGTGTGAAGTATGAAATTTAGTGGAGTAGAAAATGAGTTACGAAGAAAATTTTTATATCCCACTATCCGATGAGAGAATGAAGTTTTTGGTGTGGAAAAGTTTAGTAGAAAATATAATAGGGATATGACAAAAGATTGTAGATCCGATTCGGATTTATGGACTCAGATCCGTTTTGGCAGGTTTGAATCCCAATGCTAATTTACCTCAGGTACAATTTATTAATGATGATGCCGAAAGTCCAGTGTCGGGTGCTCCAAAATCTGAGATTGCTCTTACTCTTTCATACTCTAGGAGGAGGTGGAGCAATCTAATCAAGGGTCATCTAGTTACCCTGACACCATTCTTAAGAAGCCTAAACGAGTTATCAAGAAGCCTGTTAGGTTGATTGAGGAGATGGAGGGTAGGAAGTTTTGTGTTGAGGAGTTGATAGGGTATGCATTGCGTGTAGCTGATGAAGTAAAGTCATTTGAGTATGGGGAATTGGTAAAGGTGCCGAAGGAGAAGAAGCTTGTAGAGTGTAATTGGATTCTCAAGAAGAAAGAAAGGTCATCAGAAATTGAGGAGGTTTGTTTTAAGGCTAGACTAGTTGCTAAAGGGTTAAGTCAAGTAGAAGCGTTGATATTGTGGACTTATTTTCTCCAGTGGTTCGACATACTTCTACACGTGTGCTATAATAGCCCGGGTTAAATTGAATTGGATAAATTCATATAAATATGAATTCTGGTCCACACATCGCACATCAAATAAAACCACTTCTAGGACCGACAATGTTCTAGTGACAAAAAAAATAAAATAGAAATGACGAGATAACAAAAAAACAAACAACGGAAATCTAAAATTACAACTTGAGAACCCATTGGCCTCTTCGAACCAAATACAATCCAGTTCAAATGTTCTTACTGAAATAAAAATAATAAAGTTCGGGTGGATAAAATTCTAATAGAAATTTCCACACGATAGTCAGCTCGACTACAGGT